>NW_027256893.1:5482500-5757500 GCF_029215685.1 Pituophis catenifer annectens
CGGCCGAGCCGGTAGCAGTGACAATATGACGTCACCGAACTGGTTCTCTTTGTTTGGGAGCTGGGCCCTTTCGCCCCCCCCTGTTATTCTTATCTTTTATTTGGCCCCGCCCCCAATCTATTCGTTGCCTCCCGAATCCCAGCTGATGGCTAGAGGGAAAGAAACTGTTTAAACTATCCAGGCTGAGCCTGGATAGCTCAGCAGACTAATGCATTGTAATTTAACTCCAGCTGTCTACAATTAGTAAGTTCGAATCTCCCCAGGCTCAAGGTCGACTCAGCCTTCCATCCTTTCTAAGGTAGGTAAATTGAGGACCCAGTTTGTGGGGGCAATAAGCTGACTTTGTATAAATACACAAAAGTATGAAGGCTATTGCTTAACGCATTGTAAGCTGCCCTGAGTCTCCGGAGAAGGGTGGGATATAAATCAAATTAAAAAACAAAAACAAAACTCTTGCTGTGGGGCTTCAAAGGGCTGCCCTACAGCTTATCAGTGTTAAAAGGCAGTGTGGTGATAGACCAGTGCGCTCGAAAAAGAAATGGGTCGACTGGTGCCTCCAAAAAGAAATGGGTCGACCGGTGCCTCCAAAAAGAAATGGGTCGACCGGAGCCTCCAAAAACAAATGAGTAGACCGGTGCCTCCAAAAACAAATGAGTAGACTGATGCCTCCAAAAACAAATGAGTAGACCGGTGCCTCCAAAAACAAATGAGTACACCGGTGCCTCCAAAAACAAATGGGTAGACCGGAACGCTCCAAGAACAAATGGGTAGACCAGTACAGCTCTGCAAGCAGTTAAAAGCCTGGTAGACCAGTACCTCTGCTAAATCCTAAAGAATTGTCACATGACCATCAAACCACACCTACAAAATAAGCCACGCCCACAGAACCGGTAGTAAAAAATTTTAGAACCCACCCCTGGGGTAGTGTAATGGATGTGTTAAACCAAGTAAATGAAAATGGCATGGAAACTTCCATGCAGCGACTTTAAAGGTACAAAGATAACTTTTCTTTAAAAAAAATATTTGGCACAAATTGCCGGCAGCGCCGGGTTCTGAAATGCAGTTGCGAGATGACCCCCAAATCCTAGAATTGTAGGGGAAGAAGAGAAAAGGGCAAGTAGGTGAGGAAGGGGAAGGGAAAGAGAAGGGAACAGACTGAGAAAGAGAAGGGGAAGAGGAGGAAGAGAAAAAGAAGAAGAAAAGAAGGGAAGAGCTTGAAAACAGAAAAGGAAGAGGAGAAGGAGAAGGATAGGAGAAAGGAAAGGAGAAGGAAGTGAAGATGAAGAGAAGGAAAAGGAGAAGGGGAGAGGAAGAGGAAAGGGAGGAGGAGGAGAAGAGGGAAGGAGAAAGAAAGGAGGAAAAAAGAAGAGGAGAAGAGATTGAGAAAGAAAGGGAAAAGGGAAGGAGAAAAGAAAGAATAAAGAAAGGGAAGGGAAGGAGGAAGAAAGGAAAAGAGGAAGAAAAGAGGAAGAGGAGAGGGGAAAGAGGAGAAACGAGAAGAGTTTGAGAAAGAAAAGAAAGAGAATAAGAAAGGGATGAAGAGGAAGCAAAGCAAAGAAGGGAAGAGGAGGGGCAGAAGGGCCATATGGTTTCCAACCACGTGGCCTAATCGTGACCTCGGAGTGACCAGAAACCGGGCGATTATCCCCCCTCTGATCCTCCTCGCCTGGCCGGTCTGTCCGCTGAGTCACCCTCCCCATCACGCCTCTGGACCGAAGCCATCTCCCCAGCAGGAGAGCCTCAGGGGGGGCTCAGCTTACCCCCGACATTCCGGAGGAGGCAATCCATGAAGGATGGAGCTTCTGCCCCAGGCTGGAAACTCCCACTTCCCCCCTCACACCCGGAGAGTTTCGAAGCTTCCACCTCAGAATCAGAATCAGAATAGAATAGAGCTGGAAGGGACCTTGGAGGTCCTCTAGTCCAGCCCTCTGCTCAACCAGGAAACCCTAAACCATTTTAGACAAGTGGCTGTCCAGTCTCTTCTTAAAAGCCTCCAGTAATGAAGCACCCACAACTCCTGGTGGCAAGCAGTTCCAGTGGTTAATTGTCCTCACTGTTAGGAAGTTTCTCCTTAATTCCAGATTGCTTTTCTCTTTGATTAGTTTCCATCCATTGTTTCTTGTTCTGCCTTCTGGGGCTTTGGAGAATAATTTGACCCCCTCTTCTTGGTGGCAGCCCTTCAAATATTGGAATACTTCTATCATGTCTCGCCCGTCCCCGTCCTTCTTTCCTCTAGACTAGCCAAACCCAAATCCTGCAGCCGTTCGTCGTATGTTTTAGCTTCATCTTTTTTGTAGTGCGGTGACCAAAAATTGGATAGCAGTATTGCCTCCAGAAGTCGTGAATTCACCAACACTGGAAGTTTTTAAGAGAATGGACAACGATGTGTCTGAAATGGTATACTATAGGCCAGGGCTTCCTGCCTGAGCAGGGGGCTGGACTAGAAGACCTCCAAGGTCCCTTCCAGCTCCTATTCTATTCTATTCTATTCTATTCTATTCTATTCTATTCTATTCTATTCTATTCTATTCTACTCTATTCTTCATTCCATTATTCTATTCTTCTATTCTATTCTATTCTATTCTATTCTTCATTCCATTATTCTATTCTATTCTATTCTATTCTATTCTATTCTATTCTATTCTATTCTATTCTTCATTCCATTATTCTATTCTACTCTATTCTACTCTACTCTACTCTACTCTTCATTCCATTATTCTGTTCTGTTCTGTTCTGTTCTGTTCTGTTCTGTTCTATTCTATTCTATTCTATTCGGCATTCTATTCTATTCCATTCCATTCAATATCTTTCTATTCTATTCTATTCTATTCTATTCTATTCTATTCTATTCTATTCTACTCTATTCTATTCTTCATTCCATTATTCTATTCTACTCTATTCTACTCTACTCTACTCTACTCTTCATTCCATTATTCTGTTCTGTTCTGTTCTGTTCTATTCTATTCTATTCTATTCTATTCGGCATTCTATTCTATTCCATTCCATTCAATATCTTTCTATTCTATTCTATTCTATTCTATTCTATTCTATTCTACTCTACTCTACTCTATTCTACTCTACTCTATTCATTCCGTATTCTCTCTCTCTCTATTCTATTTCTATTCTATTCTACTCTACTCTACTCTATACCGATACCGATACTTATACCTAATTCCAAGTGTGGTCTTCCCAAAGCTCGACCCCCCCCTCCCCTCCCCCCCTCCCGCGTCCCAAAGGGCTCCTTGCCGAAAGCGCCGCCCGGCCAGCCCAGCGCTTTTCACTCAGCTGCCGGCGCGGCTTTTCCCCTCCATTCATTAAAAGAAAGAAAAAAAAAAAAAACCGAGCCGGCAAGTGGAGGAAAAAAAAACGCTGACTCACGCGACTGGGCGATTTGCCTAACCCCGCCCCTCGGCGGCCGAAGCCCCGCCCCCTCCCCTCTGCGGCTTGCCCACCTCTAAATACTCGGATATTTAAGCGGCGGCCGCGGGGAGAAGCCGCGCGGAGCGTCCCTGGAAAGGCGAGCGGGTGCCGGTTCGTCTGAAGCAGAGCGTCCGCGGGGCTTTCTGGAAGTCCGGATCGGGTTCCCTTCCCAAGGTAAGGCGGCGCTAGGGAGCCGTCCCCGCCGTTGGAAGCGAGGGCTTCGGTCGGGGGGACCCCGGAGACCCCTCGCTGCGCTTGGCACCGTCTGAATGACTGGCGAAAAGGCATCTGCCGGTTTGCCTGCCCGACCTTCTCCAAGCGGGCGCCCTCCCTTTGCAATTGCGCACGCCGAATTGGGGCCAAAAAAGCAGATGTGGGATTAAAAGCTAGGGTTTTATTGCAAACTGGTTTGGAAAGGGTGCAAAATGCCCAGAGCAGATATTATTTATTTATTAGTTAGATTTATATGCCGCCCTTCTCCAGAGACTCAGGGCGGCTTACAATGCTAAGCAATAGCCTTCATACTTTTGTATATACCTGCTTAGTAGGGCTTTCGCCCCCCCCCCCAGCGGTGTTCTATTTTATACAAAGTCAGCTTATTGCCCCCACAATCTGGGTCCTCATTTTACCTACCTCGGAAGGATGGAAGGCTGAGTCAACCTTGAGCCTGGTGAGATTTGAACTCGCAGTAATTGCAGGCAGCTGGCAACTTAAGTGCTACTTTAACAGCACTTAGTCCACTGCGCCACCAGGCTCTGTCCAAGCTTGGCCCTATGAAGACTTTTGTGGACTTCAACTCCCAGAATTCCCCATGGCTGTCTGGCTGGCTGGGGAATTCTGGGAGTTGAAGTGCACAAGCTTTAAAAGTTGCCAAGGTTGGACATTTCTGCTTTAGAGATCATAGCCTAAAGTTTGGGGCATGGGAAAGACTTATCCTCATTGGTTGGTTGGTTGGTTTTTTGTAATTTTCCCGCCGATGATTTTTTTTTAAAAAAAGTCTTTATTCAGCCTTTTTTTTAGATTTTAAAATCACATTTCCACCTTTACAGCTTTCAGTTATCGGTATCGATTCGAATGACAGATTTTCCATTTATGGCCTATTATTTTATACATGATGTAATTTTTTTCTTGGGTATTTATACATCTAAATAGATAATACCTTTTTTGATATATTATACAATTGTGCACCTCTAGGAAAAGTTTTGTAACTTTATAACTTATAAAACAAAACAAGACTTATCTTAATTTGTGCATGCTTGTGTACCTGCCAGTGAAAATGCTTTGAAATGAAAATAGTTTGAAATGAAAATATACTTTGAAATGAAAATACTTTGAAATACTTTGAAATTGCAATGTATACCACTGCAATAAGTTAATGGAATGATGTTTGAATGGGTTTGCTTTTCCTTGGCTCTCCTAGCATGCTCAGGGGGACCAAGGCATTGTGGGTGTTGTAGTTCCAGAAGGCACCAGTGGCTGGTCCCTAAGATCAACTTGGCAATTGTGCTTTGAAACTGCTCCAGCGAGAGAGAGAGAGAGAGACATGTGTGGGATGTCGGAGTCGGCCAAGTGAGATGGCCCAGCCAAGAATATTATGTAATGCTGCGCCTGCAGCAAGAGAGGAACGCTTAGAGGGAATGGGCTAATCAGAAAAAAAAAAGAGAGAGAGAGAGAAAGAGAGAAGAGAGAGAGAAAGGAGTGGAAAGATACTAAGCAAGGGACCAAGCCGAGAGGTCAAAGATGACTTTTCAGGGAAAAAAAAAAAAAACTTTGACAGGTTCTTCAGAGCAATGTTTACACAAAGGGGTCCCCAAACTTGCAGCTATGCTGGCTGGAGAATTCTGAAAGTTGAAGTCCGCAAGTCTTAAAGCTGTCAAGTTTGAAGACCTCTGGTTTACACCATCCTGGGCTTGTTTCTGAATAATGAATGTCGGCTTTTAGCAAGCTTTTCATCACCCCGACAATTGTGAATTGCACGGGCCAAGATTAGGAAGAAAAATCGGGGGGAGGGGCGTTTTTTCATTGGGGTCATCGTCAATAGATACCAGCCCTTCTTTGGGGGGGGGGCTGGAATTAAAAGTGGTTAAGGTACTAGGCTAGAAACCAGGAGATGGTGAGTTCTAGTTCTGCTTAAGGCATGAAAGCAGGCTGGGTAGCTTTGGGCCAATCGCCAGGATACTGTGAGTTCTAGTCTCCTCTTAAGCATGGAAGCCATCGGGATGGCTTTGGGCCAATGACCAGGAGACAGTGAGTTCTAGTCTCCTCTTAAGCATGAAAGCCATCTGGATGGCTTTGGGCCAATGACCAGGAGACAGTGAGTTCTAGTCTCCTCTTAAGCATGAAGGCCATCGGGATGGCTTTGGGCCAATGACCAGGAGACTGTGAGTTCTGGTTCTGCTTTAGGCATGAAAGCTGGCTGGGAGACCTTGAGCCAGTCACTCTCTTTCAGCCTAACCCACCTCCCAGGGTGGTCGTTTGGAAAATAGGAGAAAAGAAAGTATGTTGGCTATGTTTGCCATCTTGAGTTATTTGTAAAAATAATAAAGGCCGGATATAAAAAAATAAACAAATTTGTAATGCATAGGATGGGCCGATCAGTAGATCAACGTCTGGACTCTGCTTCCCTGCCTTTTGGAAAAACTGAGCATTCTTGCTTATTAGTCGAGCATTTCCATTCGTTAGCCATCTTCCGCAAACCAGCATTTTTTTTCTGAACCCAACCAGCAGCTGACCCAGGTTGTAGGCGCCAGAGTGACAGCAGTGGAGGCTTAAACCCGACTCCCACGGTCTTTCTTAAGAATTTAAAACATACACCAAGGCCGTGCTCTACATTTGATATCGAATGTTTTGCCTTGCTTTGTTTCCAAGGAATTGAATCCTGCTGTGCTGCAAACTCTGATACCAGAAAAGAAACAATCGAGCGTAGTTTGGCATTTAATGAAAAATAAGATCTTTTCCGAGCCACTCTGAAAAAAAGAGTAATCAGCTTTCAACAGACTGAGACAGATGGATGGCAGGTTTTTCTTCTCTGTTTCAGTATCTGTTACTCTTCCCCATCACTTCTGGGAAGTTAGCACCAGCTTTCTTAGATAACTGCTGTCGCGCCAACACCTTCACAGCCCCCCCCACCCCCACCCCCCGATAAAAATGCTCCCCTATTTGGCCTCTTTCCAGGCCAAAGAAGTGTTAGGAATCCACTAGGTGAAGGAACTTCATTCTGTCTGTCAGCAGTGTCACTCTTCAAAACCAGAAAAGAGATCAGGTTTATAGTATGCTTCAGATCTATCTGGCTAGGAGCAGGAGAGAGGGAGAGAGGGAGAGGGAGGGAGGGAGAGAGAGAGAGAGAGAGAGAGAGAGAGAGAGAGGGAAAGAGACAAAGAAAGAGAAACGAAGGAAGGAAAGAAGGAAGGAAGGAAAGAAAAACAGAAAAAAGAAAGAAAGAAAGAGGAAGGAAGGAAGAAAAAGGGAAGGGAGGAAAGAAAGGGGAAGGAAGGAAAAAAAGAAAGAGGAAGGAAAGAAAGAAAGAAAGAAAGAGGAAGGAAAGAAAGGAAGGAAAGGGGAAGGAAGGAAAGAAAGAAAGGAAGGAAGGAAGGAAAGAAAGAAAGAAAAAGGAAGGAAAGAGAGGAAAGGAAGAAAGAAAGGAAGGAAAGAAAGAAAGAAAGGAAGGAAGGAAGCAAATTCTCCCAGGAAGTCCTTGACTTACAACCCCAATTGAGCCTAAAATTTATGTTGCCAAGCAAGCGAGTTGTTAAGCGAGTTTTGCCCCATTTTGCGACTTTCTTGCCGCAGTTGTTTCGTGAATCACTGCAGTTGTGTAAGTTACAACACAGTGGAGTGAACCTGCTTTCCCCATTCACGTTGCTTGTCAGAAGGTTGCAAAAGAGGATTCCGAGACACTCCAGCGGTCCTAAATATGAGTCAGTTGCCAAGCACCTGAATTTTGATCACATGACTACAGGATACTGTGATGATTGTAAGTGCGAAAAACCATCATAAGTAACTTTTTTCAGTGCTGTTGTAATTTCAAACGGTCACTAAACTGTTGTAAGTCTAGGACTAGCTGTAGAAGAGACTGTTGGGCAGTGACTTCAGATGTTGCTGATTGCTCCATACTAAGCCCTCCCTTCCTGGTCACATGGCTCAGGATTTTTGGCTGAGAAGGAATTCTGGAAATTTGTAGGATTTCCTGGCTTGTTTCCGAGGATTAATGTGAGTTGGTTGGATTGAGCCTCATTAATCCTATAATTCAGTGTTTCTCAACCTTGACAGCTTGAAGATGCTGGCTGAGGAATTCTGGGAGTTGAAGTCCACACATCTTCAAGCTGTCAAGGTTGAGAAGCACAGCTATAATTAAGCCTGTAATTATCCTTCCTTAATGCTGCTCTAAGTGACTACACCTACTATTGGCCCCTACAGGTATCATGACTTGCCAGGTCTTCCGATGAAAGTTTCTGTCTTCCCATCCTCTTTTCAGTTGTTCAAATCTTCAGTTTTTTCCATGTGTTCCATTTCCCCCCCATGTTTCTATTCTTACGAGTGAAATCCCCACCCATCTGCACAGGCCCCCTTCTTCCTCCTCTTCTTCTTCTTCTTCTTCTTCTTCTTCTTCTTCTTCTTCTTCTTCTTCTTCTTCTTCTTCTTCTTCTTCTTCTTCTTCTTCTTCTTCTTCTTCTTCTTCTTCTTCTTCTTCTTCTTCCTCCTCCTCCTCCTCCTCCTCCTCCTCCTCCTCCTCCTCCTCCTTCTCCTCCTCCTTCTCCTCCTCCTCCTCCTTCTCCTTCTCCTCCTTCCCCTTCTCCTCCTTCTCCTTCTCCTCCTTCCCCTTCTCCTCCTTCCCCTCCTCCTCCTTCCCCTTCCCCTTCCCCTTCTCCTTCTCCTTCTCCTTCTCCTTCTTCTCCTTCTCCTTCTCCTTCTCCTTCTCCTTCTCCTTCTCCTTCTCCTTCTTCCATATCCCTCATCGGATGTTGGCGATCATGTTGGCAATCCTATTTTTATCAAGAGCCGCACGAAAAAGGGCTGTTGAGTTTTGTCCAAACCGGTCCCTTAGATTTTGAAGCCACGATCTTCTTCTTCTTCTGCCTGGGCCTCCTTTGCCTTCAATCTTTCCTTGGAGGATTAAGTGAAGGATACCGTATTTTTCCGTGTGTCACATCACATATCCGATATATTCTAAGTTTTGCTTTTTTATGGTTTTGATGATTTCCCTTGGCTTTCCCAGGCGGCTTATGCCCTCCTCATTTCTGATTTTGTCAACCCAGTTTATACATAACAACCGCCTGTAAATCCACATTTCAAATGCTTCTAGTTTCTTCAAGTGGCTTTCTGTCAAGAGACCAACTCTCCACTCCGTAGAGAAGGATAGAAAAGATGTAACATCTGATGAGCCTGATTTTTTTTCTAGAGCGCTAAGTGTACAATTATTTCCCAGCCTGGGGAGAACGAAGAAGTTGAGTCCTTGGGTCATGAAGATGCTACAGAGGAAACATTAGGGACGGTGATTTTTTCTTTTTTTCTTTTTCCGTCCCCATGACCAGAGGTGAACATCTGGGGGGGATTCCAAACAGAGGCTTTGAAGAGCTAAGCACTTGACAATCTGATAGACAAATCTGTCAGTTCTGTTTCCCATGTTTCTGTGGGTTAAGCTTTGTCTCAAGTTAGGTCCTCGCACAGTCGATTTGGGGAAGTTCTTTTTTTAAAGAAAGGAAGTGTGTGAAATTGCCACCCACTTTTTCAAGATGCAGTGGTTTTGTACACGAGATTGCTCCTGATTCTGAAGAAACCTCTGTCTGTCAGTAGACCTTATTTTGCAACATAACTGTATGTGAAGGACACCCAACTTCGTCTTCCAGGCAGCAGAAACGTATCTTCAACCCTGTTTGTGTAGCAAGTGGGAAGTCTACTCTTGGCTGCATTTCTAATGAGAACATTCCTGCTTGGCATAACCTGTACCTAGTCTGTTTCTCAGACATACAATTCTATAATTCCCAAACAGCCCGATCATGCGGGCTGGAGGTATGATTCAACACGTCTGGAGAATACCAGATGGAAAGTAGCAACTGACGAGTAATGGTTAGGAAGGCAAATGTCACACGCAGAATTTGAGGAAGATCTGTTTTTCTTCCGTGAGGTTCATTGAAGTGGCCTAAAGCAACTTCCTAGTTTTGGTTTTTTAAGAATACATTACAGTTATGTAGGTTGTTCTTAGGTCTGCAAAAGGGAATTATATACTATGATGTTGTATTATAATGTTATAATATTGAAAATAATACTAAGAGAGCCAGTTTGGTCTAGTAGTGGTTAAGACACCAGGCTAGAAAGCTGGAGACCGTGAGTTCTAGTTCCATTTTAGCCATGAAAGCCAGCTGGGTGACTTTGGGCCGATCACCAGGAGACTGTGAGTTCTAGTTCCATTTTAGCCATGAAAGCCAGCCGGGTGATTTTGGGCCAATCACCAGGAGACTGTGAGTTCTAGTTCCATCTTAGCCATGAAAGCCAGCTGGGTGACTTTGGGCCGATCACCAGGAGACTGTGAGTTCTAGTCCCACCTTAGCCATAAAAGCCAGCTGGGTAACTTTGGGCCAATCACCAGGAGACACTGAGTTCTAGTCCCACCTTAGCCATGAAAGCCAGCTGGGTAACTTTGGGCCAATCACCAGGAGACTGTGAGTTCTAGTCCCACCTTAGCCATGAAAGCCAGCTGGGTAACTTTGGGCCAATCACCAGGAGACTGTGAGTTCTAGTTCCATTTTAGCCATGAAAGCCAGCTGGGTAACTTTAGGCCGATCACCAGGAGACTGTGAGTTCTAGTTCCATCTTAGCCATGAAAGCCAGCTGGGTAACTTTGGGCCAATCACCAGGAGACTGTGAGTTCTAGTCCCACCTTAGCCATGAAAGCCAGCTGGGTAACTTTGGGCCAATCACCAGGAGACTGTGAGTTCTAGTCCCACCTTAGCCATGAAAGCCAGCTGGGTAACTTTGGGCCAATCACCAGGAGACTGTGAGTTCTAGTCCCACCTTAGCCATGAAAGCCAGCTGGGTAACTTTGGGCCAATCACCAGGAGACTGTGAGTTCTAGTCCCACCTTAGCCATGAAAGCCAGCTGGGTAACTTTAGGCCGATCACCAGGAGACTGTGAGTTCTAGTTCCATCTTAGCCATGAAAGCCAGCTGGGTAACTTTGGGCCAATCACCAGGAGACTGTGAGTTCTAGTCCCACCTTAGCCATGAAAGCCAGCTGGGTAACTTTGGGCCAATCACCAGGAGACTGTGAGTTCTAGTCCCACCTTAGCCATGAAAGCCAGCTGGGTAACTTTGGGCCAATCACCAGGAGACTGTGAGTTCTAGTTCCATTTTAGCCATGAAAGCCAGCTGGGTAACTTTAGGCCGATCACCAGGAGACTGTGAGTTCTAGTTCCATCTTAGCCATGAAAGCCAGCTGGGTAACTTTGGGCCAATCACCAGGAGACTGTGAGTTCTAGTCCCACCTTAGCCATGAAAGCCAGCTGGGTAACTTTGGGCCAATCACCAGGAGACTGTGAGTTCTAGTCCCACCTTAGCCATGAAAGCCAGCTGGGTAACTTTGGGCCAATCACCAGGAGACTGTGAGTTCTAGTCCCACCTTAGCCATGAAAGCCAGCTGGGTAACTTTGGGCCAATCACCAGGAGACACTGAGTTCTAGTCCCACCTTAGCCATAAAAGCCAGCTGGGTAACTTTGGGCCAATCACCAGGAGACTGTGAGTTCTAGTCCCACCTTAGCCATGAAAGCCAGCTGGGTAACTTTGGGCCAATCACCAGGAGACTGTGAGTTCTAGTTCCATTTTAGCCATAAAAGCCAGCTGGGTAACTTTGGGCCAATCACCAGGAGACACTGAGTTCTAGTCCCACCTTAGCCATGAAAGCCAGCTGGGTAACTTTGGGCCAATCACCAGGAGACTGTGAGTTCTAGTTCCATTTTAGCCATGAAAGCCAGCTGGGTAACTTTAGGCCGATCACCAGGAGACTGTGAGTTCTAGTTCCATCTTAGCCATGAAAGCCAGCTGGGTAACTTTGGGCCAATCACCAGGAGACTGTGAGTTCTAGTTCCATTTTAGCCATGAAAGCCAGCTGGGTAACTTTGGGCCAATCACCAGGAGTCTGTGAGTTCTAGTCCCACCTTAGCCATGAAAGCCAGCTGGGTAACTTTGGGCCAATCACCAGGAGACTGTGAGTTCTAGTCCCACCTTAGCCATGAAAGCCAGCTGGGTAACTTTGGGCCAATCACCAGGAGACTGTGAGTTCTAGTTCCATTTTAGCCATGAAAGCCAGCTGGGTAACTTTAGGCCGATCACCAGGAGACTGTGAGTTCTAGTTCCATCTTAGCCATGAAAGCCAGCTGGGTAACTTTGGGCCAATCACCAGGAGACTGTGAGTTCTAGTCCCACCTTAGCCATGAAAGCCAGCTGGGTAACTTTGGGCCAATCACCAGGAGACTGTGAGTTCTAGTCCCACCTTAGCCATGAAAGCCAGCTGGGTAACTTTGGGCCAATCACCAGGAGACTGTGAGTTCTAGTTCCATTTTAGCCATGAAAGCCAGCTGGGTAACTTTAGGCCGATCACCAGGAGACTGTGAGTTCTAGTTCCATCTTAGCCATGAAAGCCAGCTGGGTAACTTTGGGCCAATCACCAGGAGACTGTGAGTTCTAGTTCCATTTTAGCCATGAAAGCCAGCTGGGTAACTTTAGGCCGATCACCAGGAGACTGTGAGTTCTAGTCCCACCTTAGCCATGAAAGCCAGCTGGGTAACTTTGGGCCAATCACCAGGAGTCTGTGAGTTCTAGTCCCACCTTAGCCATGAAAGCCAGCTGGGTAACTTTGGGCCAATCACCAGGAGACTGTGAGTTCTAGTTCCATTTTAGCCATGAAAGCCAGCTGGGTAACTTTAGGCCGATCACCAGGAGACTGTGAGTTCTAGTTCCATCTTAGCCATGAAAGCCAGCTGGGTAACTTTGGGCCAATCACCAGGAGACTGTGAGTTCTAGTCCCACCTTAGCCATGAAAGCCAGCTGGGTAACTTTGGGCCAATCACCAGGAGACTGTGAGTTCTAGTCCCACCTTAGCCATGAAAGCCAGCTGGGTAACTTTGGGCCAATCACCAGGAGACTGTGAGTTCTAGTTCCATTTTAGCCATGAAAGCCAGCTGGGTGACTTTGGGCCGATCACCAGGAGACTGTGAGTTCTAGTCCCACCTTAGCCATGAAAGCCAGCTGGGTAACTTTGGGCCAATCACCAGGAGACACTGAGTTCTAGTCCCACCTTAGCCATAAAAGCCAGCTGGGTAACTTTGGGCCAATCACCAGGAGACTGTGAGTTCTAGTCCCACCTTAGCCATGAAAGCCAGCTGGGTAACTTTAGGCCGATCACCAGGAGACACTGAGTTCTAGTTCCATCTTAGCCATGAAAGCCAGCTGGGTAACTTTGGGCCAATCACCAGGAGACTGTGAGTTCTAGTCCCACCTTAGCCATGAAAGCCAGCTGGGTAACTTTGGGCCAATCACCAGGAGACTGTGAGTTCTAGTCCCACCTTAGCCATGAAAGCCAGCTGGGTAACTTTGGGCCAATCACCAGGAGACTGTGAGTTCTAGTTCCATTTTAGCCATGAAAGCCAGCTGGGTAACTTTAGGCCGATCACCAGGAGACTGTGAGTTCTAGTTCCATCTTAGCCATGAAAGCCAGCTGGGTAACTTTGGGCCAATCACCAGGAGACTGTGAGTTCTAGTTCCATTTTAGCCATGAAAGCCAGCTGGGTAACTTTAGGCCGATCACCAGGAGACTGTGAGTTCTAGTCCCACCTTAGCCATGAAAGCCAGCTGGGTAACTTTGGGCCAATCACCAGGAGTCTGTGAGTTCTAGTCCCACCTTAGCCATGAAAGCCAGCTGGGTAACTTTGGGCCAATCACCAGGAGACTGTGAGTTCTAGTTCCATCTTAGCCATGAAAGCCAGCTGGGTAACTTTGGGCCAATCACCAGGAGTCTGTGAGTTCTAGTCCCACCTTAGCCATGAAAGCCAGCTGGGTAACTTTGGGCCAATCACCAGGAGACTGTGAGTTCTAGTCCCACCTTAGCCATGAAAGCCAGCTGGGTAACTTTGGGCCAATCACCAGGAGACTGTGAGTTCTAGTTCCATTTTAGCCATGAAAGCCAGCTGGGTAACTTTAGGCCGATCACCAGGAGACTGTGAGTTCTAGTTCCATCTTAGCCATGAAAGCCAGCTGGGTAACTTTGGGCCAATCACCAGGAGACTGTGAGTTCTAGTCCCACCTTAGCCATGAAAGCCAGCTGGGTAACTTTGGGCCAATCACCAGGAGACTGTGAGTTCTAGTTCCATTTTAGCCATGAAAGCCAGCTGGGTAACTTTAGGCCGATCACCAGGAGACTGTGAGTTCTAGTTCCATCTTAGCCATGAAAGCCAGCTGGGTAACTTTGGGCCAATCACCAGGAGACTGTGAGTTCTAGTTCCATTTTAGCCATGAAAGCCAGCTGGGTAACTTTAGGCCGATCACCAGGAGACTGTGAGTTCTAGTCCCACCTTAGCCATGAAAGCCAGCTGGGTAACTTTGGGCCAATCACCAGGAGTCTGTGAGTTCTAGTCCCACCTTAGCCATGAAAGCCAGCTGGGTAACTTTAGGCCGATCACCAGGAGACTGTGAGTTCTAGTCCCACCTTAGCCATGAAAGCCAGCTGGGTAACTTTGGGCCAATCACCAGGAGTCTGTGAGTTCTAGTCCCACCTTAGCCATGAAAGCCAGCTGGGTAACTTTGGGCCAATCACCAGGAGACTGTGAGTTCTAGTCCCACCTTAGCCATGAAAGCCAGCTGGGTAACTTTAGGCCGATCACCAGGAGACTGTGAGTTCTAGTTCCATCTTAGCCATGAAAGCCAGCTGGGTAACTTTGGGCCAATCACCAGGAGACTGTGAGTTCTAGTCCCACCTTAGCCATGAAAGCCAGCTGGGTAACTTTGGGCCAATCACCAGGAGACTGTGAGTTCTAGTCCCACCTTAGCCATGAAAGCCAGCTGGGTAACTTTGGGCCAATCACCAGGAGACTGTGAGTTCTAGTTCCATTTTAGCCATGAAAGCCAGCTGGGTAACTTTAGGCCGATCACCAGGAGACTGTGAGTTCTAGTTCCATCTTAGCCATGAAAGCCAGCTGGGTAACTTTGGGCCAATCACCAGGAGACTGTGAGTTCTAGTCCCACCTTAGCCATGAAAGCCAGCTGGGTAACTTTGGGCCAATCACCAGGAGACTGTGAGTTCTAGTCCCACCTTAGCCATGAAAGCCAGCTGGGTAACTTTGGGCCAATCACCAGGAGACTGTGAGTTCTAGTTCCATTTTAGCCATGAAAGCCAGCTGGGTAACTTTAGGCCGATCACCAGGAGACTGTGAGTTCTAGTTCCATCTTAGCCATGAAAGCCAGCTGGGTAACTTTGGGCCAATCACCAGGAGTCTGTGAGTTCTAGTCCCACCTTAGCCATGAAAGCCAGCTGGGTAACTTTGGGCCAATCACCAGGAGACTGTGAGTTCTAGTCCCACCTTAGCCATGAAAGCCAGCTGGGTAACTTTGGGCCAATCACCAGGAGACTGTGAGTTCTAGTCCCACCTTAGCCATGAAAGCCAGCTGGGTAACTTTGGGCCAATCACCAGGAGACTGTGAGTTCTAGTCCCACCTTAGCCATGAAAGCCAGCTGGGTAACTTTGGGCCAATCACCAGGAGACTGTGAGTTCTAGTTCCATTTTAGCCATGAAAGCCAGCTGGGTAACTTTAGGCCGATCACCAGGAGACTGTGAGTTCTAGTTCCATCTTAGCCATGAAAGCCAGCTGGGTAACTTTGGGCCAATCACCAGGAGTCTGTGAGTTCTAGTCCCACCTTAGCCATGAAAGCCAGCTGGGTAACTTTGGGCCAATCACCAGGAGACTGTGAGTTCTAGTTCCATTTTAGCCATGAAAGCCAGCTGGGTAACTTTAGGCCGATCACCAGGAGACTGTGAGTTCTAGTTCCATCTTAGCCATGAAAGCCAGCTGGGTGACTTTGGGCCGATCACCAGGAGACTGTGAGTTCTAGTCCCACCTTAGCCATAAAAGCCAACTGGGTAACTTTGGGCCAATCACCAGGAGACACTGAGTTCTAGTCCCACCTTAGCCATAAAAGCCAGCTGGGTAACTTTGGGCCGATCACCAGGAGACTGTGAGTTCTAGTCCCACCTTAGCCATAAAAGCCAGCTGGGTAACTTTGGGCCAATCACCAGGAGACACTGAGTTCTAGTTCCATCTTAGCCATGAAAGCCAGCTGGGTAACTTTGGGCCAATCACCAGGAGACTGTGAGTTCTAGTCCCACCTTAGCCATGAAAGCCAGCTGGGTAACTTTGGGCCAATCACCAGGAGACTGTGAGTTCTAGTTCCATTTTAGCCATGAAAGCCAGCTGGGTGACTCTGGGCCGATCACCAGGAGACTGTGAGTTCTAGTCCCACCTTCATCATGAAAACCAGCTGGGTGCTCTTGTGGCAGTGACACTCTCTCATCTCAGCCCAATTCACCTCACAGTATTGTTGTTGTGGAGAAAATAGGAGGGAGGTTTATTGTATATATTTGCCACCTTGAGTTATTTGTAAAAATAATAAAGGTGGGATGCAAATAGATAAATCAATAAAATACATGTTGTATTCTATGAAGTGTTGTTATCTACAATAACGATAGATAGTACTTGTATCTGTATTTATCAAGGACAGTTTGGTGTAACGGTCAAGGTGCCAGGCTAGAAAACAGGAGACGGTGAATTCTAGTCTTGCCTTAGGGATAAAACTCAGCTAAGGTGACTCTGGGCCAGTCCCTCCCTCTTAGGCCGACCCACCTGACTATGTTACTGTTATGGGGAAATAGGAGGACCTAACAGGTCTTGAATTATTTATAAATATTATAAAGGCAGGGATAAAAATAAATAAAATCATGTGCAACGTGTGAAACAAAGTTAAATATTTTAGCTAAAATAAATAAGAGAAAGACAGGGAAAATCTAAGGAAAGCTTAGAAAGCTGTAAATTCTCAATGGTTGAATATTTGCTAAGGTCCTGTATTCAGTAAGCTGCATTCCCATTAGTAGTTAATCACTGATATGCAGTGTGAAAATATACGGTAAGTGGTGCCCTTTGGCACTTTTTTTTTCAGCCAATGTGCTAGGAAACAATCCTTGCAATCTGGGGAGGGTCCTCTCCCCTCTCCTTCCTTCCCCTCCCCTCCCCTTCCTTCCTCTCCCCTCCCCTCTTCTTCCTTCCCCTCCCCCATCCCCCGTCCCCCTCTCCTCTCCTTCCTTCCTTCCCCTCCCCTCTCCTTCCTCTCCCCTCTCCTCTCCTTCCTCTCCCCTCCCCTTCCTTCCTTCCCCTCTCCTTCCTTCCCATCCCCTCCCCTCTTCTTCCTTCCCCTCCCTGTCCCCCCTCTCCTCTCCTTCCTTCCTTCCCCTCCCCTCTCCTTCCTCTCCCCTCTCCTCTCCTTCCTCTCCCCTCCCCTTCTTTCCCCTCCCCTCTCCTTCCTTCCCCTCTCCTTCCTTCCCTTTCCTTTCCTTCCCCTCTCATTCCTTCCCTTCCCTTCCCTTTCCTTCCCCTCCCCTCTCCTTCCTTCCCCTCTCCTCTCCTTCCCCTCCCCTCTCCTTCTTTCCCCTCTCCTTCCTTCCCTTCCCTTACCCTCCCCTCTTCTTCCTTCCCCTCCCCCGTCCCCCTCTCCTCTCCTTCCTTCCTTCCCCTCCCCTCTCCTTCCTCTCCCCTCCCCTCTCCTTCCTCTCCCCTCCCCTCTCCTTCCTCTCCCCTCCCCTCTCCTTCCTTCCCCTCTCCTCTCCTTCCCCTCCCCTCTCCTTCCTTCCCCTCTCCTTCCTTCCCTTCCCTTACCCTCCCCTCTTCTTCCTTCCCCTCCCCCATCCCCCTCTCCTTCCTTCCTTCCCCTCCCCTCTCCTTCCTCTCCCCTCCCCTCTCCTTCCTCTCCCCTCCCCTCTCCTTCCTTCCCCTCCCCTCCCCTCTTCTTTCTTCCCCTCCCCCGTCCCCCCTCTCCTCTCCTTCCTTCCTTCCCTTTCCTTTCCTTCCCTTCCCCTCTCATTCCTTCCCTTTCCTTTTCTTTCCTTTCCTTTCCTTTCCTTTCCTTCCCCTCCCCTCTCCTTCCTTCCCTTCTCCTCTCCTTCCCCTCCCCTCTCCTTCCTTCCCCTCTCCTTCCTTCCCTTCCCTTACCCTCCCCTCTTCTTCCTTCCCCTCCCCCGTCCCCCCTCCTCCTCTCCTTCCTTCCTTCCCCTCCCCTCTCCTTCCTCTCCCCTCTCCTCTCCTTCCTTCCCCTCTCCTTCCTTCCCTTCCCTTTCTTTTCCTTTCCTTCCCCTCTCCTTCCTTCCTTTTCCTTCCCCTCCCTTCTCCTTCCTTCCTTCCCCTCTCCTCTCCTTCTTTCCCCTCCCCTCCCCTTCTTCAACACAAAGATGGGTGCCAAGGTGTGAAAGGTGCTTACACTTCCATTCTAGGACCGGACAAAGTTCCTGCACCCTAAAGGCAGACCTGGGCTTGGCCTGTGGAAAATTTGCTCACTTTCTCTACTTTCTCGCTGGATTGTCCAGCTTTTGAGTCTTTAGTTCTGTGCCATCTGTTTGGGGAGGGTCAGAGGAGCAACCGCCCATGGTCCAAATCTTTGTGTGGCCTTATCGTTACAGGCAGGCTCGGAAGTCTTTGAACTCTGCTGGCAGAGCGAAAGAATAAGTCATGTTTCATGCACATCTGGAACAGAGCAACGCCAAACCTCTTCCGGTGGTCATTATAGGTAAGTACCTCTGGGAAGTAATCAGCAGATACAAGCACCGTTATCTTCCCTAGCCAGCCTGCTCTTATCAGCCACAAACTGCTGGAGCTCCAAGAATGATGATTAAAAAAGGAACATCTATTAATATTCTCTCTTTCTCTTTCTCTCTCTGTCTCTCTCTTTCTTTCTCTCCCTCTCCCTCACCTCCCCTCTTTCTTGCCCCTCTTTTTCAGTTTCCTGCCTTTTTTCCTTCCTTCCTTCCTTCCTCCCTTCCTCCCTTCCTCCCTCCCTCCCTCCCTCCTAATCCTAATAGCATGTAGACTTATATACCGCTTTACAGTGCTTTTACAGCCCTCTTTAAGCAGTTTACAGAGTCAGCCTGTCACCCCCCCCCAACAATCTGGGTCCTCATTTTACCCACCTCAGAAGGACGGAAGGCTGAGTCAACCTTGAGCCTGATGAGATTCGATCTGCCAAAGGAGCCTTGGTAGTACAGTGGTTTAATGCACCCTGTTATTAAGACCAGCTGCCTGCAATTTCTGCAGGTTCGAATCTCACCAGGCTCAAGGTTGACTCAGCCTTCCATCCTTTCTAAGGTAGGTGAAATGAGGACCCAGTTTGTGGGGGCAATAAGCTGACTTTGTATAAATATACAAAAGTATGAAGGCTATTGCTTAGTGCATTGTAAGCCGCCCTGAGTCTCTGGAGAAGGGCGGCATATAAATCAAATTTATAAATAATAAATAAATAAATTGCAGGCAGCCGGCAGTCAGCAGAAGTAGCCTGCAGTACTGCACTCTAACCACTGCGCCACTGCGGCTGATGGTAGAGAACAAGGGTGTCAAACTCAAGGCGTGGGGGCCAGATCCGACCCGTGGGGTACTTAGATCTGGCCCACAGGGCCACCCTGGAAACAGAGAAGGACCAGCCCGCTGCAGCCCTCCCGAGCTCCGTTTTCGCTGGCAGAGGCTTGCAGGAGGCCATTGCAGCCAAAAATGGAGCTTGGGAGCTCTGTTTTCGCTGGCAGAGTGCTCGCGCCACCACAGGCCACACCCACCCTGGCCACGCCCACCCTGGCCCCCAGAGGTCAAACACAACCCTGATGCGACCCTCAATGAAATTGAGTTTGACACCTCTGGTCTAGAATCTCCTGCTTGAGCAGTGGGTTAGACTAGATGACTTCCCAGGCCCCCTTCCAAGCCTATTATTCTATACTCTGTATCTTTCTCCAGATACAGTTAAGTGCTAATGGAATTTTCCTACCTATAAATGTAAGCCTCAAAAGATTTCTGGAAGCTGCAGGATGTTCTATTTAATTTAGACCCTTTGGGACGAGTGCTTCACCAGAAAAAAAAAAAAAAAAAGCTGGACTGTAACGAGAGCCGAGAAGGGTGGGGAAAATGGTGACTTCCAGCTGTTTTTACAACCTGGGGCCTGTGCCAGATACAACAGAATCCCTCCCTCTCTTGCTGTGTCATGCTGACCGGCTTCTTTGCGTGTTACGCAGCTCTAACATTTCCTTTTAAGTCACAACGTTCCTGTCGCGAAGAGTGACAGATGGTTCTGTCCCAGCCGGTTAAAATATTAATATTAATCCGGCAAGAAAGCAGCTCTAAAAAACGAACGCCTCAGTTCTCTTATCTAAAATAATTAGATTTGCAAGTTTTCTCAGATACAGATCGTCCCCGACTTACAACATTTCACTTAGTGACTGTTCGAAGTTACAATGGCAGTGAAAAAAAAAGTGACTTACGACCAGGGGTGAAATCCAGCAGGTTCTGACAGGTTCTGCAGAACCGGTAGCGGAAATTTTGAGTAGTTTGGAGAACCTCTGGCTGGCCCCAGAGTGGGGAGGGAATGGGGATTTTGCAATATCCTTCCTCCAGAAGTGGAGAGGGAATGGGAATTTTGCAGTATCCTTCCTCCAGAAGTGGGGAGGGAATGGGGATTTTGCAATATCCTTCCTCCAGAAGTGGAGAGGGAATGGGAATTTTGCAGTACCCTTCCTCCAGAAGTGGGGAGGGAATGGGGATTTTGCAATATCCTTCCTTCAGAAGTGGGGAGGGGATGGGAATTTTGCAGTATCCTTCCTCCAGAAGTGGGGTGGGAATGGGGATTTTGCAATATCCTTCCTCCAGAAGTGGAGAGGGAATGGGAATTTTGCAGTACCCTTCCTCCAGAAGTGGGGTGGGAATGGGGATTTTGCAATATCCTTCCTCCAGAAGTGGAGAGGGAATGGGAATTTTGCAGTACCCTTCCTCCAGAAGTGGGGAGGGAATGGGGATTTTGCAATATCCTTCCTTCAGAAGTGGGGAGGAGATGGGGATTTTGCAATATCCTTCCTCCAGAAGTAGGGAGGAAATGGGGATTTTGCAGTATCCTTCCCCTGCCACACCCACCAAGCCACACCCACCAAACCATACCACGCCTACCAAGCCACGCCCACAGAACTGGTAGTAAAAAAAATTGGATTTTCACCACTGCTTACGACCGTTTTTCACAGTGGCGACCTTTGCAGCAGCCCCCAGGATCACGTGATCAAAATTCAGAGGCTTGGCAACTGGCTCATATTTATGACGGTTGCAGTGTCCCTTTTTGCGACCTTCGGGCAAGCAATAGGGGAAGAGAGATTCACTTAACCACCAGGTTACTCACTTATCAACTGTAGGGATTCACTTAACAACTGTGCCAAGAAATGTCGTAAAATGGGGCAAAACTCAATTAACAAATCTCTGGCTTAACAACACAAATTTGGGACTCCTTGGTTGTCCTTGGTCGTATCTGAAGGACTGCCTGTATTTGCATGGGACGCTGAAATAATCATAAATATTTGCCAGTTTCCAAGGGTCCAAATTTTAATCACGGGACCACATGGAATGCTTGCAATGGTCATAAGTGTGAAAAATGGTCATAAGTCACTTTTTTCTGATTCCAAAATAAATCCGAGTTGTTCAGCTGGAATATCTTTGGGCAGGCTAAGCGTGCCACTTGAGCCTTGCCAGGCTCATGGTTGACTCAGCCTTCCATTCTTTCTAAGGTAGGTAAAATTGAGGACCCAGTTTGTGGGGGCAATAAGCTGACTTTGTATAAATATACAAAAGTATGAAGACTATTTATTTTATTTTTTTTAATTTGATTTATATGCCGCCCTTCTCCGGAGACTCAGGGCGGCTTACAATGCGTTAAGCAATAGCCTTCATCCTTTTGTATATTTATACAAAGTCAGCTTATTGCCCCCACAAACCGGGTCCTCATTTTACCTACCTTAGAAAGGATGGAAGGCTGAGTCAACCTTGAGCCTTGGCGAGATTCGAACCAGCAGTAAATTGCAGGCAGCTGTGTTTATAACAGGGTGCGTAGACCACTGTACTACCAAGGCACTGTAAGCCGCCCTGAGTCTCTGGAGAAGCGCGGCATATAAATCAAATTAAAAATAAATAAATTAAAAATTAAAAAAAAATTTGCCAGGACTTGCCATACAAAAGTCCTTTCTCTTGTTCCTGGCTCAGACAACCCTATGAACAGTTGTGGGTTTCAATTTAGTTTGCTACTGGTTTGCTCGTGCATGTGCTTGTGTGCGCACGCGATGCTTCTACGCATGTGCAGAAGCTTCTGTGCATGCACAGAAGTGTCTGGGCGGGTGGGCGGAGCCTTCAATCCGGGGCAAACCGGTAGCAACCCACCACTGCCTGAATGAACCCACAATGAACCCAGCCCTTGTGGTGGAAGGCCTCCTACGTGTGAATTATGCCTCTTGTAGCTTTGTAGCAAGCCAAATTTGTTCTCTAAGCACTTGGATTCAGCCAGCCACTGAATTTCACCTCTTGACCGACAACTTCAAAACAAACCCAGCAGACTTATTTTGACCGTTCTGCAAAAGGAAATGCGGGGAGCCACAAATAAAATCCAACGTTAAAACAGGCACCTACTTTTCCCAACAATGCAAAATCCAGATTTGCATCTGCTTGGCGCACCTAATTGCAATTGAGTCACAATGATGTTCCTTTAATTCCAGAGGCGTTGGTTTGATACAAGATGACTGGAAAATAGGAGGAGGAGGAGGAAGGAGTGTGGGGAACTTTGTTCTTCACCGTCTTGTGTTATTAATGAAAATAAGAAAGGCAGGATGAAAATAAATAATATATCTGGGGCGCGTAACCTAACTTGAATCCACTTGATTTCTGTCTTTCAGGAAATGGTCCCTCAGGAATCTGTTTGTCCTATCTCTTGTCTGGCAACGTGCCCTATGTCAGAAGGAACTCTGTTCATCCTAATCCGATCTTGCAAAGGAAATTAGAAGAGACCCCCGAGGTTCCCATCGTAGATCAGGTCGGTATAGTCCAGATCTCTATGAGGTGGTTTTGCTAATCAAGTAGATTTGGCTGCAGAGAAACTCTTTGCTTTTGCAAAAACAAGGAGGTTATCCTTTAGTCCCAGGGTTTCATTATGGGTGGCAAACTCTTAAAAAGGTAAAGGTAAAGGTTCCCCTCGCACATACGTGCTAGTCGTTCCCGACTCTAGGGGGCGGTGCTCATCACCGTTTCAAAGCCGAAGAGCCAGCGCTGTCCAAAGACGTCTCCGTGGTCATGTGGCCGGCATGACTCAACGCCAAAGGCACACGGAAAACGCTGTTCCCTTCCCACCAAAGGTGTTCCCTATTTTTCTACTTGCATTTTTTACGTGCTTTCGAACTGCTAGGTTGGCAGAAGCTGGGACAAGGAACGGGAGCTCACCTCGTTACGCGGCACTAGGGATTCAAACCGCTGAACCTTTCTATCGACAAGCTCAGCGTCTTAGCCACTGAGCCACCCATGGCAAACTCTTATAAGTTTATAATTATATTATAGACATTTATAGGTTCTGTAAGAGCAGTTTGGTCTTCGCACAATATTGGAAAAACGAAGAAACACCGCAGGACAGAGAGATAATTAGGAAGATATTAAATGGTGCAGAAATGGATAGACTTACACTGAAAATTAAACAGAAAAAAGACACAGAATATTAGCAAGCATGGAATGTATTTTACCAGTGGTTGGAAAAAAAAGAGGTGGAGATTAAGAATGTAATCTGTATTGTCAAGCAAATTAAATACCCAGACAACACAATGTTTATTAAGCACTAGCAAATGTAAAGGGATGTGGTGGCTCAGTGGCTAAGATGCTGAGCTTGTCAATCAAAAGGTCAGCAGTTCAGCGGTTTGAATCCCTAGTGCCGCGTAAAGGGGTGAGCTCCCGTACCTTGTCCCAGCTTCTGCCAACCTAGCAGTTTGAAAGCACGTATAAAAAAATGCCAGTAGAAAAACAGGGACCACCTTTGGTGGGAAGGTAACAGCGTTCCGTGAGCCTTTGGCCGGCCACATGACCACGGAGACGTCTTCGGACAGCACTGGCTCTTCGGCTTTGAAACGGAGATGAGCACCGCCCCCTAGAGTCTGGAACGACTAGCACATATATGCAAATGTAAATAATAGAAAATTAATAAAATTTATAGATAGATAGACAGACAGACAGACAGACAGACAAGATAGATAGATAGATGATAGATAGATAGATAGATAGATAGATAGATAGATAGATAGATAGATAGAGACTAGATAGATAGATAGATAGACAAGATAGATAGATAGAGAGAGAGAGAGAGAGAGACTAGATAGATAGAGAGAGAGAGAGAGAGAGAGAGAGAGACAGACTAGATAGATAGATAGATAGATAGACAGACTAGAGAGATAGATAGATGATAGATAGAGACAGACTAGATAGAGAGAGAGAGAGACTAGATAGATAGATAGATGATAGAGAGAGAGAGAGACAGACTAGATAGATAGATAGATAGATAGATAGATAGATAGATAGATGATAGATAGATACAGACCAGATAGATAGATAGATAGATAGATAGATAGATAGATTAGATAGATAGATAGAGGGAGAGACAGACTAGATAGATAGATAGATAGATAGATAGATAGAAGAGCAGTTTGGTCTAATGATGAAGCACCAAGCTAAAAAACAGAAGACCCCAAGTTCAGGTCTCACCTTAGTTATGGAAACTGGGTGGGTGACTTTAGGCCATCCCTCTCTCTCTCAGACCAACGCACCTCACAGAGTTGTTGTTGTGGGGGAAATAGGAGGGAGGAAACTATGTCGGATACGTTTGTCATCTTGAGTTATTTGTAAAAATAATAAAGGTGGGATACAAATAGGTAAATAAAATTAACATGGTTAATTTTAAGATGGTTGGCTATTTCAAAGCCTGTGCAACAGATTTGCCTCTTTGCAGTCCAAAATTTACGCTGAGCTTTAGAGTTTGCCATTCAATGTATTCTGAAGCGGGAAGGAAAGCTTATCGCCATTTACCGTATTTTTCAGAGTATAAGACGCTCCGGACTATAAAACGCACCTACCTTTTTTGATGAGGAAAACAAGAAAAAGAAATCTGCCTCTGCCTCCCAGCAATTTTGCCTCATTGCAGCAAACAGCCTGCTTTAGTTTCATTTTCGTTTTCAGCATAGCTTGATTAGCACAAGAAAAAAAAAATCCCAGCAATTTACCTCCTTGCAGCAAGCAGCAGAGGCCCGCGCAGCCATAGGCAATGGCAATCCCTGCAGCCTGAAACAGCTGAGAGTTGGGAATCAGCTTGTGCTAATTAGGTTGTGCTGAAGCTGAAATGGGCTGTTTCTTCTTACTGCTTGCTGCAAGGAGGTAAATTGCTGGGAGGCAGAGGCCAAAGGTTGGGGGCCAGTGGGTGGGCGGGGCTACATTCGGTGTATAAGACGCACCCAAATTTTCACCCTTCTTTTAAGGGGGGAAAAAGGTGCGTCTTATACTCTGAAAAATATAGTAATGTCTAAATTAGAGCAGTGCCCCAGACTTAATTAGGAATCACCCATCAAGACGTCTGGTTTCTCCCTATAGGATCTGGAGTATCTCTCTGAAGGTTTAGAGGGTCGATCTTCCAGTCCAGTGGCTCTCCTTTTCGACGCCCTTTTGCGTCCAGATACGGACTTTGGTGGGACAGCCGATTCAGTCCTCACTTGGTGGCATGAACCTGACCGAGCGATCCCTCATCTGGTTCTTGGCAAAACCCTCCCTGGAGGAGCTTGGCATGTAAGTGCAGCTCAAGATGTTAGCATTTATAAATGAAGGCTATAGTACATGGAACAATAGGATATTACAGTCAGAAGAGCCTTGATAGTACAGTGGTCTACGCACCCTGTTATTAACACAGCTGCCTGCAATTTACTGCTGGTTCGAATCTCTCCAAGGCTCAAGGTTGATTCAGCCTTCCATCCTTTCTAAGGTAGGTAAATTGAGGACCCAGTTTGTGGGGGCAATAAGCTGACTTTGTATAAATATACAAAAGGATGAAGGCTATTGCTTAACGCATTGTAAGCCGCCCTGAGTCTCCGGAGAAGGGCGGCATATAAGTCAAATTAAAAAAAAAAAAAAAAAGAAGAAGGGATCTTGGAGGTCTTCTATCTAGTTCAACCCTCTGCCCACGGCAGGAGACTCTACACCAGGGGTGAAATGCTCCCGGTTCGGACCGGATCACCCGATCCGGTAGCGATGGCGGCGGGTGGTTCGGAGAGCCGGTAGCAAAAATCCCTGTGCGCCCCCCCCATGCCCACCAAGCCACGCCCACAGAACCGGTAGTAACAAATTTTACATTTCACCCCTGCTCTACATCATTCCAGACAAATGGTTGTCCAATCTCTTCTTGAAAGCCTCCAGTGATGAAGCTCCCACAACTTCTGGAGGCAAATTGTTCCACTGGTCAAGTGTTCTCACTGTTAGGAAATGTCTCCTTACTTCTAAGTTGCTTTTGATTAGTTTCCACCCATCGCTTCTTGTTCTGCCTTCCGGTGCTTTGGAGAATAATTTGACCCCCTCTTCTTTGTGGCAGCCCCTCAAATACTGGAGCACTGCTATCCTGTCTCCCCGAACTCTTTATCTATTGGCTCAAGGGTTTTTCTTTCTCCATGGGAGACCTTTGTATTTTCTATTTTATTCCACAGTGGAAAAAATTGTTTCGTTTGCAGGTATTTTGAGTTTTCTTTCCAGAGGCAGTGGTAGGAGAAGGTAGTGCTAGGATGAATGGGTAGTCTTTCTGACTCCAAAGACTTCTTGGCTGTCAGCATTTCATAATGTGAAGATACTTCAAACCAGGGTGGATTTGATTTAAATCGAGTTGATTTAAATCACAATTTAAATCATGATTTAAATCACTAGTAAAAAGGCTTGATTTAAGTCAAGTCTATTTAAATCATAATTTTTAAAGAGCCGCTGTCATCTCTGCTACTCCTTTGACCCACTGTTGACTCACCGATAGTCCCAGTGTTGCAGAATATACAGCCTCATGCGACATAACTAAGCTCCATTTCATGCTGAATAAACTAAATTATTTATGTATCTTAAATAGAAAACTATCTTACGATAGATTTTTACCCCAAAAGTTATTTATTAAAATAAATTCGATAAAAAATAAAAAATCCGATTTTAATAAAAAAAATCCGATTTTTTTTAATTTTTTTAAAAAAATCATTGATTTTTATCCACCCTGCTTCAAACAAAACAGTGGAAGAAGATCCCCTGAGTTTCTTATGGATTGAATAAAAATATGGGAATTGAGGAAAGTGGTATTCCTCCCTTAGATCAGTGGTGGGATTCAAATATTTTTACGACCGGGTCTGTGGGTGTGGCTTGCTGGGCATGGTGTGGCTTGGTGGGTGTGGCTTGGTGGGCGTGGCAGGGGAAGGATACTGCAAAATCCCCATTCCCACCGCACTCCAGTGGGAAGGATATTGCAAAATCCCCATTCCCACCTTACTCTGGGGCCAGCCAGAGGTGGTATTTGCCGGTTCTTTGAACTATTCAAAATTTCCGCTATCGGTTCTCCAGAATCTGTCAGAACCTGCTGAATAGCGCCCCTGGTTTGAACCCTGAAGAATAATTAAATACAAATTCAAAATGTTTCACGTTTTAATTCTGGTTTTAGTAAAAGAGTTTGGACTAGTCCCAACCCCTTTTAAAAGCTTTGCCAGTTTCCAATAGTTGAATGTCAAGTTCGAAAAGAGCCTTTTGAACTTAAAATGGGCTCTTTCAGAGTTCGAGCATTCCTGGAATGGTTGAAACAGTGCCAAAACGCTTCCAGTAAATTTGGGACATCTGCTGGAAGTTAGATAATACTGGGATGTTTTAGATTATGTATCTGCTGGACTTGCCATCTTGGTTTTTTTTTTCCTTCTTCTTCTTTTTGAATAGTTTCTCTCTTTTTTTTTGTTGCATTTTGTTTATTATATTATTATTTTCTTGCTTGGTGTATCATAACCCACCAAATCAAATGAAAGATGAAATAAAACATTTCAAATAGTATGAAACAGGGTGTTTTGCGGTTGAAATATTTTACATACTTCTATCAAAGAACTGCTAAATACAGTTGGAATTTCAATTTGTCTACACTGTTCTTGTGTTAGTATCAGGGGTGAAATGCTCCCAGTTCGGACCTGATCGCCCGATCCGGTAGCAATGGAGGTGGATGGTTCGGAGAACCGGTAGCAAAAATCCCTGCGCCCCCATGCCCAGCTGAGCCGCACAATCATCAGAGGCTTTTTTTTTTTTACTTTTAAAAGCATTTTTTCTACAACCTCTTCGGCCGAAAAAATGCTTTTAAAAGTAAAAAAAAAAAGCCTCTGATGATCGCATGGCTCAGCTGGGATCATCAGAGCCTTTTGAAAGCATTTTTTTTACAATCTCTTCTGAAGAGGAGGTAGAAAAGATGGTTTTCAAAGTAAAAAAAAAAATGGTCACACCCACCCCGTCACATTACCCCCCACCACCAAGCCATGCCCACAGAACCGGTAGTAACAAATTTTAGATTTCACCACTGGTTAGTGTGTGTGTATATATATATATATATATGTATACATATATATATATATATATATATATATATATATATATGTTTTTCTTCTAGCCAGGTTTTCCCTACGTAGCCAAGGTTTTTTTTTTTTGTAGCTCCAGCTCAGTAGCTACAAAAAAAAAAAAAAAAAAAAAAAAAAACCTTGGCTACGTAGGGAAAACCTGGCTAGAAGAAAAACACACATAGACCCTACGAAGAAGTAAGAAAATTGATATATATATATACGTATATACATATACGTATATATACATATACGTATATATACATATTTGCTCCTGGAAGCACGAAGCCGAGAACACCAGCCTGAAGATGACGAATGAGACTTCGTTGAAACGTCGCCAAGACACTTCCAATTTTACGTGGGAGAAGACCCGAATAACCAAAGACCTACATACATATATACATATATACATATATACATATATACATATATATATATATATATATATATATATATATATATATATATATACATGCCTGCCTTATATTTATTAAAGCTGATTCTTCAAATAGCCAAAACAACAGCAACTCCATGCTACCTAAAAAAATTGACATAAAGTAGTCCTCGAATAATCACAATTGAGCCCAAAATTTCTGTTGTCGTGAGACATTTGTTAAGTGAATGTTGCCCCATTTTACGACCTTTTTTTGCCCCCGTTGTTAAGTGAATCACTGCAGTCGATAAATTAGTAATCTGGTTGTTAAGTGAATCTGGCTTCCCCATTGACTTTGCTTGTCAGAAGGACGCCAAAGGGGATCCTATGACCCCAGGACATTGCAGCCGTCATAAATATGAGTCAGTTGCCAGGCATCTGGATTTTAATCACTGCAACGGTTGTAAGTGTGAAAAACAGTCATAAATCACTTTTTTTCAGTGCCGTCGTAACTTCGAACGGTCACTAAGTGATCTGTTGTAAGTCTCTGTATTACAGAGAAGATTTGGCATCAGCTTAAATGACTTGAAAGTTTACATAAACTGAAATGGGTATAATTGTACAAAAAAATATTGTGAAAGTGAAATATCAAAGTCTAAAAATAGGGGTGGGTGGGAATAGAATCAAATCCCAGATTAGCAAAAGCATTCCAAATAAGAACGAACAAGAATTTCTAATGGGATTTCTAAAGCATCCTTATAACTTCTATGGCCGGAGAGAATCCTGAGCCATGCAGATTAAAACATGGTTTGTTAATAAGCCACGATTACTAGAGTTCTCATCGTGCAAAGTCGTAAACCTCGCTTTGCAACCATCAATTTTGCTGGTTGTTTATGCAACCACCTTGCAACCAAGTCAAAAGAAGTGGCATTGTGTATTAAGAGAGAGAGGCCCGGGCTAGATTTGTGAGGAGGGGCAAATTTTAATTCTCCGGCTAATTTTGCGGGAAGGACCCACCAGTCTCCCTATATCAGTGATGGCTAACCTTTTTGCCATTGCGTGCCAAAAGCGGGGGAAGGGCGGGGGAGGGTTGCACGCGTGTGTGTCCACACCCATAATGCAATTCTCCCCTGCGTGCCCCGCCCCGTGCATGCATAGGTGCCCCCCCACCCCCCACTGTGAATGCGCGTGCAACTCCCCGTGGCCTGTTTTGGGCCTGGAAAGCCTTCCTGAAGCCTCCTGGGACCAAAAACGGGCCATGGGGGAGGGGCACACTGCTCCCCCCACGGCCCATTTTGGTGTGGGGGTGTGTGGGGGGTGGGCATGCCCCCGGCGCTCCTGCCATCCCCACACATGCGGAGACCCCCTCCCGCCTCTGTGCATGCATCTCCCGCATGCACCTCGCACCAGAGATCTGAAAATCAGCTGGCTGGCGGGAGGCGCGCGCATCCCCGGTGGAGCTGAGCTGGGCGACGGCTCGCGTGCCTGCAGAGAGGGCTCCGCGTGCCACAGGTTCGCCATCAGGGCCCTATATCAATTCCTTCACTGCTTCCACTTGTATTTCCAGAACTGGACTGATGTGTTAATTTTATTATTTTTTTCTTTCTCTCTTTCTGTGTAGTCTATTGAAGGATCCATGTTCACCCTGAGCCAAGGAGATTGGATGGGGCTCCCTGATGTTCCATTCAAGGAATGGTTGAGCAAGAAAAAAAGGTAGGATGATGATGATGATGATGATGATGATGATGATGATGATTAGTTAATCTTTGGTGAGATTCACAGCCTTTGAGGCTGGTTAATAACTCAGCAGCTCGAGTCCTAACCAAGGACCTAGGAACTGTTAAGGTATCGTCGGAGGATGTAAGCTGTTCCGAGTAAGGTGGTTTTTTGTAGAGTCAAAATGTTCAAGTCTGGCAAATTTAGAATTTCCAAATAGCGGGGTAGCCCTTTGGGTATTGCTCCAAGGGCTCCAATTACAATCGGGACAACACACGATTTCTTTTTCCACAGTCGCTCAACTTCAATTTGCAAGTCCCGGTACTTTGTGATGATGATGATGATGATGATGATGATGATGATGATGATGATGATGATGATTAGTTTGATTTATATGCCGCCCTTTTCCGGAGACTCAGGGCGGCTTACAATGCGTTAAGTAATAGCCTTCATACTTTTGTATATACCTGCTTAGAAGGGCTTTCGGCCCCCCCAAGCGGTGTTCTTTTTTATACAAAGTCATCTTATTGCCCCCACAATCCGGGTCCTCATTTTACCTACCTCGAAAGGATGGAAGGCTGAGTCAACCTTGAGCCTGGTGAGAATTGAACTCGCAGTAATTGCAGGCAGCTGGCAGCTAAGTGCTAGCATTTAACAGCACTTTAGTCTGTTGCACCACCAAGGCTCCTTGGCATCCAAGGCACCCGCAGTGATTCACTTAACAGCGGTGGCAAGGAAGGTCGATCCTTCCCCTGCCACGCCCACCGAGCCACGGACACAAAGTCACTTCCACAGAACCAATAGTAAAAAAAATTTGGAAATCACCACTGGGTTGTCTCCAATGTTCTACTTATGAGCAACCCACAGGCTACCCATATTTCTCATTAGAAGCTGGTTTACTTGTCTAGTATGGAAATGTCCCCTTATGTTTTCATCCAATTTGTTTCTAATCCATTCATAAAATGCTTTGAAATTGAGCTCAAAACCCTAGCTTTGGGTTACGAATTACGAGTGGCTACGGGAGTGGTGTCCATCGATGATTAATCAGTTCTGATCCATATTTTTGTTCTACAGAGGCTTCAGAAACAACAGGGCAACTGCTGGCGACATAGTCCAATACTATCAATATTACGTGGCCAAGAAAGGGCTGAAGAAGAACTTCGTCTCTGGAACTCTGGTGACATCGGTGAAGAAACTGAACGTGGATTCAGAAGAGAGTTACGGTGGTCAAGGTTCCAAGGACAGCAGCTCCGTGTGGGAAGAAAACAGGGACAGTGTCTTTCAAGTTGACGGGTTTGTCACCAACATCACTGGCACCCATCCCTTCTCCGTTTACGCAGAAAATGTGGTCTTGGCCACGGGGACCTATGATAGCCCAACCCAGCTTGGGATCCAAGGCGAGCATCTCCCTTTCATCCATCACACGCTGTCGGCTCTTGAAGAAGCCGTCAAGAACAAGGAGGTCGGTATCATGTCGGACCCAATCTTGATCGTAGGAGCTGGCTTAACGGCTGCCGACGCAATCCTCTTTGCCCACCATTGTAACATTCCTGTGATCCACGTTTTTCGCCGGCGAGTAAATGACCCGGCCCTCATCTTCAACCAGCTCCCCAAAACAATGTATCCAGAGTACCACAAAGTCCACCAGATGATGAGGGAGCAGGCAAACCCTTACCCAGGACCGTACGAACATTACGTCAGCCTTCCCGAGCATCACGTCGTCTGCTTTTTGGAGGACCGGAAGTGCATCTTCGCGGACAAGAGCGGCCGTCAAAAAATACACCCAATCTCCATGGCTTTTGTCCTCATCGGTTCCAACCCCAACCTCGCCTACTTGCCCAACAATGGCATGGAGTTGGCCGTTGACTGCGAGCAGCCGGTCAGTTCCAAGAGGAACCCAATAGACACGGATCTCTTCACGTACGAGTCCGTTCACGAGAAGGGACTCTACGCATTAGGGCCATTAGCTGGGGACAACTTTGTGAGGTTTGTACAAGGCGGTGCGCTGGCCATCGCTAGCTCTCTGCTGAAGAAGAACAAAAATCCTCCTTAATGCCGGTGAATGTAACCTCTCCTCTGAAGGATGACTCTTGGCCAACTTTTTGAGAGTTGGCCATTGGGGTGTGTAGCTGTCTTTGCAGATATGAAGTCTCTCTCTGAAAGTCTTCAAATTGGGCTGGGCTAGGCCAAGTTTCCAGTCCAAGAAGATAACAGCAGAATCCTTGCAGAATGTTTGACTTCTTAATCCCTCTACCTCTGAGAGGTTCAGACGGGTTAGGAAAGCTTGACTAGATCCCATGGTGTTGCCTCTGTTAAATCTGAAGCAAGTTATCTCTCCGTGGGATAACCTGAAGATCTCCGTCCACATATTCTGAATGGCAGTGAAAGCATTGTTTGCATCCAAAATAATACTTTTTGCTCATGTAATGTTGGGTGGTGGCTTTCCATTAAATCATGCACCACATTTTGGGACTCTCAAAATGAATCAGAACAGATTTTCAGTAGATCCATGAATGCGCAGCAAAGAGTTGGAAGATCTCTAGTTCTCCCAGTATCAGGGTTTCAAGTAACACCCCCAATGAAATAAACCTCCGAGGCTTGAGTTTCCTCAAAGTTCCATTTTATTAGAGATGTCATATCGGCACATCTGGGAAAACACGAATCTGAAAGCCTCCAGGTTTTCCCCACCCAAAGAAAAGTCCAAGTCCCTTCGCCCTGCACCCACATGTCCATCACACAGTAGAGCCTGAGTGGCGTAGGAGGCTAATGCCTCCTACTAAGGCAGCATTTAACATCCAGCTGCCTGCAATTACTGCGAGTTCAATTCTCGCCAGGCTCAAGGTCGACTCAGCCTTCCATCCTTTCTAAGGTGGGTAAAATGAGGATCCGGTTTGTGGGGGCAATAAGCTGACTTTGTATAAAATATACAAAAGTATGAAGGCTATTGCTTTACGCATTGTAAGCCGCCCTGAGTCTCAGGAGAAGGGCGGCATATTAAAAAAAAAAAAACACGGTCCAATCAAAACACCATCCCAACTGGAGATGCCTCCCAGTTCCAGACGTCCAGGTGCAGGGCAAGATGTCCTTGACTCTCTGAGAAAGGAATGTTATTATGACTATATATATCACCCTAGCTCCATACAGTCCCCCCTCCCAGTTTCCCACAGTAGTAGTAAATGTGGCAGGCCTGAAGATCCAATGAAAAAGATGGTTTCCAGGCCTCACACCCAGGCCATCTAGAAGTGCCTTTCCATTATAAATGGTGAGTGGAAGGTAGATCTGCATCCAACGCAAAAGTCTGAGACAGACTCAAACCCGCTCTCCAGATATGCAGAATTCTTCAGCCATCATAGTTCCTGCTGAGATCTGAAAGGTGCCAAGTTTGGGGGGGGGGGGGGTTAGTTTAAGACAGGGGTGTCAAACTTGCGGCCTGAGGGATGGATGCGTCACACGCTGGCCCTTCCCACCCCCATTTTAGCAAAGGGGGGAAAAGTCACGATACGTCAACTGGCGTCACAAGTTTGACACCCCTGGTCCAGGAGAATTTAAACTTGCATTAGCAAGCAGTCTGGGATTATGGTTGGACTAACCATTGTGCGATTGTAACAATGAACAGTGGAAACCCAACTGACCACAGTTTCTTCTCGGAAGCGAAGTTCACACATGTAACCCTGCAAACGAATTTTGGATGCTGCCACCCAAAATCTCAGGATGTTCTTTTAATGTTTCCCTGGGCAGCGTTACTGAGAATGTTGGATTCTGTCTGTAAAGTTAAACGTGCTACTAATTTGTAAGCAAATTTTGTAAAATAAGAGGGGTTTTTCTTTTCAAAAAAAAAAAAAAATAGAGAACATATATTTTGTATATGGCTATTTTTAAATAAAAAAAAACCCACTGATTTCTACAGATTCATTTGTCTTCTATTTGCAAACAAGCCACTGTCTCCTATGCGTTCTATTTTGAGGGAAAGGTATGTGGATTATTTATTGCTAATGTTACTACTTGGCGGGACAACGAAGGAAGACAGCTGATAACTGTCAGCTCCTATGTGACTCCTCTCCTGCGCGAGCTGCATTGGCTTCCGGTGGACATCCGGGTGCGCTTCAAGGTGTTGGTGACCACCGTTAAAGCGCTCCATGGTTTAGGGCTGGGGGACTTACGGGACCGCCTTCTGCCACCAATTGCCTCCCACCGGCCGGTTCGCTCCCACAGAGAGGGCCTCCTCGGTGCCGTCAGCCAGACAATGTCGGCTGGCGACCCCCAGGGGGAGAGCCTTCTCTGTGGTGGCACCAGCCCTCTGGAACAATCTACGCCCAGAGATACAAGTGATCCCCGACCTCCGGACTTTTCGTCGGGCCCTTAAAACCTACCTCTTTCAGTTAGCTGGGCTGTCCTGATTTTATGATGGGTTTTTAAAATTTGAAATTGGTTTTAAATTGAAATGTTTTAAATTATGGGCCAAATTTCATTTAATTAGTTTTAATAATTATTTTAACTTTTGTGTACAAATGTTTTTATTTTGGCTGTTCACCGCCCTGAGTCCGAAAGGAGAAGGGCGGTATACAAATTTAATAATAATAATAACAACAACAACTGTGTTTGCTAATAGGGGCAGATCCCTTTGCAGGCTCTGTTCTGATACATTTAGGACAGTGATGGCTAACCTTTTTTCCATGGCGTGCCAAAAGCGGGCAGGGGGGGGGGAGAACCGATTCGGTGATGTCATATAGTCACCGCTACCAGCTCGGGAGAACCGGGCCGAACCAAGAGGAACCCACCACTGGTGCATCCCCACACCTGTAATTCTATGCACCTCGCCCCCCGCGCATGTGTGCACAACCACCCCACACTTCCCTCGCTTTTAGCACATGATGGCCTGGTGGGCCCGGTAGGCCCGTTTTTTGCCCTCCCCAGGCTTCAGAGCCTTTCTAGGAGCCTGGGGAGGACAAAATGGCCTTCACCACCCCTCCAGAGGCCGGAAACGGCCTGTTTGCCGACTTCCAGTGGGCCCAGAAGGCCCGAAAATCAGCTGGCCAGCGTGCGCATGCTCAGCTCGTGTGCCCACTGATATGGCTCCCCGTGCCATCTGTGGCACACGTCCCATAGGTTCACCATCACGGATTTAGGACAACATAAAAAAAGTATCGGGGATGATGATTACTTTTTTAACAAGAAAAAATTTGCCCCAATTTTCTCGATGGCATTTTTAGAGAACCCGTTCATATACAGCTAGCTATCTTTAAATAATTTCCCCTAAATATGCTTTCACATCTTTTGAACGTGCCCGCTTGAACGGGGGAAGAGAAGCTGCAATGAGCTGGAAGGAAAAAAAAAAGTTATGCAAAAAAAAAAAAGAGCAAACTCACAAGTCATCCAGTCTTGTTGACCCAAGAAATTCACTAAAAGCCTGGTCCGTACAACACGTTGAACTAATTAGTTGTGCTCATTGAGGGTGCGTCTGGTGTTCTCTGAGCTTGATTTCTTGTAGACATTTCATTACCAAGCTAGGTAATCTCATCAGAGCTACAAATATTCTCTTCTAATCTATGTTGAGATTGACTGAAATGCACCTCTAGAATAATCAGCAAATTATCCTGTTGACTCAAAGGAGAGAGAGGGTTTGGAAGCAAGACTTTTTCTACATTCCTCTTTTGGCTCCTGCTCTTTCTTATGGCCTGCTTCCTATAGAAAAGTTGGACACTTTCTTCCTTCTTTTTTCCCACCAAAAACTTTAGAGGTGCTGATTTGACATTGAGACAGGAATATTGGCTGGAGGAGCAAGAAGGGATGGGCATGAGCATGTGTTCTGACTGTTATGCTGATGATGCAATGGGCATCAATGAGCTAGCAACATTAGCTACTACAAGCTTAGGACTGGAGAATGCCAGTCCTTTATTTGTTCTTTTATAACTCCCCCTTTACTCCCCTTTTACAACTCTCATCCTGTATCTAATTCGGGGTAGACTGGATGGAGCTGGGTGTTTACTGGCTGGATGCAGGGGTGAAATGCTCCCGGTTCGGAGTAGCGATGGAGGTGGGTGATTCGGAGAACCGGTAGCAAAAATCCCTGCCCCCCCCCATTGCCCAGCTGAGCCGCGCAATCATCAGAGGCTTTTTTTTATTTTTTAAAAGCATTTTTTCTATAACCACTTTGGCCGAAAAAATGTTTTTAAAAGTAAAAAAAAAAAGCCTCTGATGATCGCGCGGCTCAGCTGGGATCATCAGAGGCTTTTAAAAGCATTTTTTTTTACAACCTCTTCAGCCGAAGAGGTTGTAGAAAAAATGTTTTTAAAAGGAAAAAAAGCCTCAGGCAAGTCAGCTGGGATCGTCAGAGGCTTTAAAAGCATTTTTTTTTTACAACTTCTTCAGCCGAAGAGGTTGTAGAAAAAATGGTTTTAAAAGTAAAAAAAAAAGTTGGCCACGCCCACTCAGTCATATTACCCACCACCACCACCAAGCCATGCCCATAGAACCGGTAGTAACAAATTTTACATTTCACCACTGGCTGGATGCCCTTCCTTATGCCACGTGGAGTTCACAGCAGATATTTTTTTTCTTTGCTCCCGAGGAAAGAAATATCTGCCGCTTCCTAGGATTGAACTCTCAACCTTCTGAATGGGAGGCGATTAGCTAGGCCACCACTTCTTTTATAACGTAAGCCTCTATTTCTAGATTACTCTTTCTCAACCTTGGAGACTTTAAGGTGTCTGGACTTCAACTTTCAGAATTCCCCAGGTAGCGTACTGGCTGGGGAATTGTGGGAGTTTGAAGTCCAGACACCTCAAAGTTGCTAAAGATGAGAAGTTCTTAATAGTGTTGATCTTAATGGTGTTGATGCTACTAGGTCACAGTTACAATGGATGCTAAGTTGAGTCCTCAATGGATCATCCAGAGTATTATAAACAGTGGTGGGTTCCTCCTGGTTCGGCCCGGTTCTGCCGAGCCGGTAGCGATGACGATATGATGTCACCGAACCGGTTCTGCCCCCACCCACCCACCCCCGCCTTATTCTTACCTTTTATTTGGCCCCACCCCCAATCTATTGCTGCCTCCTGAGTCCCAGCTGATGGGCTATAAGGAAAAACTGTTTAAACTCTTGCCGCGGGGCTTCAAAGGGCCGCCTTACAACTGATCAGTGGTAAAAGGCAGTTTGGTGGTAGACTGGTGCCTGCAAAAATAAATGGTTAGACCAGTGCCTGCAAAAATAAATGTGTAGACCGATGCCTGCAAAAATACATGAGTAGACCGGTGCCTGCAAAAATAAATGGGTAGACCAGTGCCTACAAAAATACATGAGTAGACTGGTATATCTCTGCAAGCAGTTAAAAGCCTGGTAGACCAGTACCTCTGCTAAATCCTAAAGAATTGTCACATGACCATCAAGCCACACCCACAAAATAAGCCACGCCCACAGAACCGGTAGTAAAAAAATTTAGAACCCACCCCTGATTACAAACAGTTAACTTCTCGTGTTAGCAAGTCCAGTCCCGTATAGTATGAAAACCATACTTTATGATACATTGCTATACGTGCCTCCAGCTGGAATGCAGCTTAAATATGAGTACAAATGCTTTCTCCAAATCCAAGCAAATTTCCATTAAAGAAGACAATGTCAGCCAAAGGTTCCAGATCTGTGCACACTGGGATTAAAAAATGACCCTCATCCACTTAATCAAACTTTCTGAATCCATATAGCACGCAAACACGTCTTCTCTGCACCCCTTTCCCAGGGCCTGTCGCCTCCGCCTTCAATCTGGGAGATGCCCAGAGGTCCCAGCGCTCTAAATGACTATCATTGCACAACGCTGCACTGGTCTGAAGCAAGATCAGTAAGGTGATCCAAACCCTGGCTAAAAATAAATGCATTGGCCAATTTTTGAATTCCTAAACCAGCAGACAAAGCAGGGAGAAAGAACATGTAACATTTAAATAGGCACTTGGGGATCTGGTATATTGAGGGTGATGACGATTGCAAATTCCACTTCTGCAGTCTCAGCCAATGCTGCCAGTTTATTAGCTGTCACTTGTCCAGCCGGTTCCATCGTGAGGTATCATGTTGCTGAGCTAGGCGACGAGCGACAGGCTGCAAAAGCAATTTTTTTATTTTTTTATTTTTTTTATTTTGCAGAGGGGAAGCAAAGCTAGTTTCCTTCCTCTGTTCAAAGCATAAAGGTTCAGGGAATAGAATATAATTCTAGGCAATGGTGAAATTCAAAAAATTTTCCCTACCGATTCTGTGGGCGTGGCTTGGTGGGGGGCGTGGCTTGGCTTGGCGGTCATGTGACTGGATGGGCGTGGCTTGGTGGTCATCTGACCCGGAAAACCAACTATCACACTTTACACAAAAATAACACAAAAACTACACAACTGACTCACACACAATGCCAAAGCAGCTGGACTTCACACAAAATGGCAAGCAAGAACCTCACAGAGGGCTCCAAAACAAACTATCACACTTTACACAAAAATACCGGCAATAGGTAGTAAAAAAAAAAAGGGAGCTCCCGTGACTTGTCCCAGCATCTGCCAACCTAGCAGTTAGAAAGCACGTAAAAAGTGCAAGTAGAAAAATTAGGGACCACCTTTGGTGGGAAGGGAACAGCATTCCGTGCACCTTTGGCGTTGAGTCATGCCTGCCACATGACCACGGAGATGTCTTTGGACAGCGCTGGCTCTTTGGCTTTGAAACGGAGATGAGCACCGCCCCCTAGAGTTGGGAACGACTAGCACATATGTGCGAGGGGAACCTTTACCTTTACCTTTAACCTGGCTCCACCCGTTTTATTGCATTTTGGGGAAGAGAGGAGAGGGAACCAGCTCCCCAAAGGTTAAAAATTAAAAGAGGTCATGGCAAGGGTCTACTTGTTCTCCAGAGAAGCGAGACAATCCAGCCAAAGAGGTTTAGATTCCCCGCATGGATTCCAAGACGGAGTGTGCTCTCTCATAATCAGGCACTTTGCCCTATATATGCTGTATATTCTTCTATCTTGCAGCCAAGAGCAGGCCAAATTTATGATAATTGGGTTAGCACTACTTACGGGGAAAAAAACATTAACCGGTTCACCCTCACTGCAAGCCAGCATTGGCCCATGAGCAGTTCAAGAAAGCGACTCCCTCCCCCCAAAAATCTCAGAGGCTCAGCACTTACATAGACCCAACTGTAACAACCATTGGGGTATGCATTCACGGCTTGCCAACTCCCCCGTGTACTGTCTGTGTCTCTCCTTTCTTTTATTGTGCCTACGAGACACTATTGACTCCTGGCAACTGGCTGGATGAGTCCCAGCAGTTTTCTTGGCAACGTTTTCAGAAACGGTTGCCCTTGCGGGTTGTGAGAATGACTGGCCCAAGGTCACCCAGCTGACTTTGCGCCTAAGGCTGGACTACAATTCAGACTTCTTCTGACTTTCTAGCCTAATGTCTTCACCACAGCACTGTGGGGACTTCTGGGACAGGCGGGGTGGGGTGGGCTGGGCCAGCCAGGAGTGGGATTTGGGGGTTCTCCGAACTGCATAGAATGTTCTCCTGAACCCCAGCGAACCCCCAGCAGCGAACCCCTGGCTATGTCTCGAAGATCCCTTCTGCGCACAACATTTCCAACCAGTGGGGTAGTGGCAGGGGTGAAATGCTCCCAGTTCAGACCGGATAGCTCGATCCGGTAGCGATGGCAGCAGGTGGTTAGTAGAACCAGTAGCAAAAATCCCTGCACCCTCCCCCACCATGCCCAGCTGAGCCACATGATCATTAGAGGCTTTTCTCTTTTTTTTACTTTTAAAAGCATTTTTTCTACAACCTCTTCCGACGAAAAAATGCTTTTAAAAGTAAAAAAAAAAAAAAAGCCTCTGATGATCGCACGGCTCAGCTGGGATCGTCAGAGCCTTTTCAAAGCATTTTTTTCTGCAACCTCTTTGGCTGAAGAGGTGGTAAAAAAAATGCTTTGAAAAGTCTCTGACGATCCCAGCTGAGTTGCCTGATCGGCAGAGGCTTTTCAAGGCATTAGAAAAAATGCTTTGAAAAGTTTTTTAAAAAAACCCAGTCACATTACCCCCACCACCACCAAGCCACGCCCACAAAACCGGTAGTAACAAATTTTACATTTCACCCCTTTTTTGGTGTCAAAAATAAGTGGGGAAATATCCCCCACTCTTGCTATTTATCAATTCTCTAGATAGGGGTGTTTAATTCTATTTGCACTGATGACTTTTCCAAGAAGAGGGCTCTGCCCTCTCCTTCTGCAATGAGATGTGGTGGAGTCCAAACACAGCTGCATCCTATTAGTTAGGAAGCACAGCTTTATTGCTCTCAGATTAATTAGCTCTGCTGAAACCTCCCTGCTATCATTTTTCCACCTTTCCCAGGAAATATGGTTGCCCCTTCAACCCGCATGGTCAACGAGTAAGTGAGTAGTGAGTGAGTAGTCACTAAGTGAGGTTTTTGGGGTGCCAGGTGCAATGAGAAAGAACATGATGCTTCCATGCTGTTTTAAATAGCCCAATACAATTATTCTTCTTTGACTGCAACCTATGATGCAGTAGGCATTAAAATATTTCTTACTGAATTTCTATCCTGCCTTTCTTTTCTTTTCTTTTTTTCTTTTTTTGCAAAAAGTTTTTTTTTAATTTTTTTCCAAACATACAAATTACATCTTTTTGGAACAGAGCTTTGATCCGGTCATCAATTTGTTCAACTTTTTGTCATCTTTAACAAAATTTTGTCTATTCTATTTTGCCATAACACTTATTTCTTAATCTTAAATCACATATTCAACTAATACCATCTTTAATTTTTTTTTTACATATATTTACTTGATCAAAACAATTACCCTTCTATTAACCCACCTTAAATCTTAATTCAATTAATGACTCATAATACATTTCACAATTCTTACCCTAAATCCTCACTATTAACAATACAGTTCAAACATATTTATATTTCATAGTGCTCATTAAATCTTTATTCCATTATTACTTTATCAAATTTAAATCTTATCTTTAATCTTAAAAATATAGCAATTTAACATTTAAACATAGTTCTTAGTTCAAATAATGCTATTTAATGCAATTTCCCAATTATCCTAAATTCTATCTATTAAACCATACCATTTATATAACACCAATTAAGTAATTTTTGTTTATAAATCATAATCATATATTGTTTCAATTTTCTTTTCTTTTTTAGTTAGGTAAAAAATTAATTTAAAAAAAAGGATAGGTTTACCTATCCTGCCTTTCTGTTTGCACAGGCAGTCTTTCACTACTGGTTACAATTGGGGCCATGACTTTTGTTGTTGAAGGGGTTATTGAGTGAGTTGTGCCAATTGTAGGACCTTTTCAGCCATGGTTGTTAAGCAAATTGTTTAAGTTGTTAGTTGAATCCAGCTTCCCCTGTTGACTTTGGTGGCCAGAAGCTGCCTGGGAAGGTTGCAAATGGTGAGTATATGATCCTGGGATGCTACAACCATCATAAATGGTTATAACCATTATGATGGTTGCAGCAACCATCATCATAAATACATGCAGGTTGCCAAGCACCCAAATTTTGGTCACATGACTGTGGGGATGCTGCAAGGCTTGTAAGTGTGAGATAAAAAAGGTAAAAAAAAAAAGGACCCAAAAGTATGAAGGCTATTGCTTAACGCATTGTAAGCCACCCTGAATCTCCGGAGAAGGGTGGCATATAAATCAAATTAAAAATAAAAATAAAAATGAATCCCCGTGGATTTTACATCGCTAGTTGTTGCTGACTATACGGGATGGTGCTCATCTCCATTTCAAGGCCGTTGAGCCAGTGCTGTCCAAAGACATTTCCACAGTCATGTGACCAGTGTGACATCACAGAGTGCTGTTTCCTCCACACCGAAATGGTACCTCTTTATCTACTCACATTTGCATCAAATGGGATTCAAATCCCGGTGCTACCGGTTCGCTATTGGTAGGGTGCGCGCTCGCTTCACGAGCATTCGGTGCTTCTGTGCATGCAGAGAGTGTTTTTGATGATATCTGGGAGGGTGGGTGGAGCCTCCCAAGTCCCGCCGCCACAACTACCACTACTCGAACCGGGGAGAACCGGGAGCAACCTACCGCTGATTTACATGCTTTCAAACTGCTAGGTTGGCAGGAGCTGGAGTGAGGACAGGAGCTCACCCCGTCATGTGCAGCTCGGGTCTCGAACCCAAGCAGCTGGCTTTCCAGTTGACAAGCCCAGCGTCTTAACCACTGAGCCACCATGCCACCCCCTGTAAGTACAACCACAGGTGAACGAATTGCCTTTTTAGTACTGTGGTAAGTTTGAACAGTTGCTAAACAAACAAACAAACAAACAAACAAATAAACAAACACAAATAAATAGTTGTTAAGTCAAGAACTATTTTTACTAACTTTGAGCCAATCACAACGACCTAAGAAATGCAGAATATAAACCAAATTGGTGCAACTGAAAGCAAAGCCAAGAATTAAATGTGGAAATTAAGATCGGTGCCATTAATAGAATTAACTATATCGACGTGGTCAAAAAAGTACGGTATAGAACTCAAACTCTAGTCTTGTAAGATCTACCTTGCTAATGTTTTACTAAAAATACACCAATGACGCTATGAGAAAAAGTGATGCAGGTTGGCAGAAGGAAATGCTAACTCTCATGGTTAGTTCCAGAATGCTAAACATGAGACCTGGATTTGTACAGAAAGTCACCCTGTTCTCGATGCTATTTTTAGGCAATTTGGAATCCAACACTCCACTCTGCAGCATGACTTCCAAGATTCCATTTTTAAAATTTCCAAAATCCACTCAATCATTTTTTGTTAAATAAAAAGGGAGGAAGCCTGAATGTTATTCCCTCTTGAGCTGCAAAAATTATCATCTCTTCATACTACGTGCTTAATTATTAAATCAGTCCCTTTGGGGACCTGTGCCCAATTCCCTGAACCATAAATTAGTGAGGTGGACTCAGCTTCACATCAAGCTAGTCCACAAAATATAAAAATAATCTTGGGTTGGGTGAATACAGTTGCTAAGTTTGTTTTTCTAACTCACCTGATTTAAGTATTGTGTGTGAATGCAGCCACTGGGTAACTTTAAAGTAAGGTGTGCTTTCTTGCAAGGTTATGGTCTCCAAGGTTCTTGAGAAGGGATGGAAAGCTGGCCCCATTTGCAGGAAAGACTCCACCACCATTATAGATTGAGTTCCCTCATCATGCTGAGGTTACTATGGTTTATTGAGTAACAGATTAACAGAGTTGAAAGGGACCTTGTAGGTCATCTAGTCCAACCCCCTGCCGAAGCAGGAGACTCTACACCATTTCTGACAGATGGCAGTCCAATCTCTTCTTGAAGGCCTCCAGTGATGAAGCTCCCACAACTTCTGAAGGCAACTTCTGTTCCATGGGTTGATTGTTCTCACTGTCAGAAAATTCCTCCTTATTTCCAGGTTGAATCTCACCTTGTTCAGTTTCCATCCATTATTCCTTGTCTGGCCTTCAGGTGCTTTGGAAAATAGCTTGACCCCCTTCCTCCTCTCTGGGGAAGCCCCTCCAATATTGGAAGACTGCTATCCTGTCTCTCCTGGTCTTTCTCTTCACTAGACTAGCCATGCTCAGTTCCTGCAACCTTTCATCGTATGTTTTAGCCTCCAGTCCCCTAATCATCCTGGTTGCTCTTCTCTGCATTCTTTCTACAGTCTCAACATCTTTTTTATAATGTGGTGACCAAAACTGGTCCTACTAAGGCTTTATGTCAGGGTTCCAAGTAACACCCCCAACGAAAAAAAACTCAGAGACTTGAAATTCCTCAAAGCTACATTTTATTAGAGATGTCATATTGGCACATCTGGGAAAACCCAAATCTGAAAGCCTCCAGGTTTTCCCCACCCAAAGAAAAGTTCAAGTCCCTGCCCAACATTCACAAGTCCATTACACCGTCCAATCAAAGCACCATCCCAACTGGAGATGCCTACCACTTCCAGACGTCCAGGTGCAGGGCAAGATGTCCTTGACTTCTTGAGAAAGTAATGTTATTATGACTATATATATATCACCCATGCTCCATACAATCCCTCCCCCCAGTTTCCCACAGTAGTAAACGTGGCAGGTCTGAAGGCCTAATACAGAAGATGGCTTCCAGGCCTGACACTTTATAGAGTAGGAGTTATCTATCCAGCCCACCAAAATGGGAAAGTTGGTTATGTTGTGAGTCCCATCTATTAAGGAAGTACACATGACGGGACCTACAAGAAGGGCCTTTTCTGTAGTGGCTCCCTCTCTTTGATTCCCTTGGAAATAAGGCTGCTGCCCCTTGCTCTTTTTCTGAAAGGCCTGAAAGGACATGATTTTGTCAAGGGGCCTGGAGACCCCAAGTTGGTTTGGAGATGATCCATTGGCTTGGTTTGTCACCGCCATGATGTTGGGAGTTGCTGAGGGGGTTGATATTGTTGATTTTTAATGTATATTACTGAGAATGTCCAAGTGTGAGTTTAGTAGTGATATAAGTCACTTTAATAAATAATAGAAACTATTTTCTGAAGTTTTCAAGGCATTCGTCACCAGTTGCCTTGTTCTGCTGAATGGTGGCCAAGCTCGAATGCTTTTCCTAAAGAGAATGAATGAAGCCTGACAGACACACCTTCAAACCCACATGCTAAGCCCCTGGCTAGGTTTACACACAAACCATTTAAGGAGACTTGGTTAATCTCTGGCTTAGTGTACTGAACGTAATGTGAATGATGTAGGAATAGTACAGGGTCAGCTATATGAACACTGAAGGACCCTCTTTATTCACATTATTATAAGAAAGAAAAGTGCTTGTTTAGAGATTACACTAAGTCAGCTAAATTCCATTCTTGGTAATATATATCTTCTGAGGGGCCTAGCTGTCAAGGATGCAAAGAAACAAAAAGTTACTTATTATCCAAAGCAGCCATGAATCTACGCCTCAGCAATCACAGAACTGAGGAAGGTTGTTTAGCTAAGATAATCTTATGAACTAGAAAATAGGAATTTAGTAATTAGAAAGTGTCAATTATAATGTAACAAATGTATGTTAACCATATATGGAAAACGGCTGTGCCCACAAAATCCTTTGTCTTGGAGATGTATAAAAGCAGTTGTATCAGAGCTCTTCTTGGTTCAGAATTGCAGATACAAATCTGATTCTGAAACTGCGCAATAAACTGTCTCTGGCTAACCCAGGAATGTTGTTTGGTCCCATCATTCCATAACAAACGAACCCAACCAAATTGAATGGAGTCAAAACTGAATATATACGTTCTGCAAAGATAGCTGTCGTTGCTTCTTCAAATCTGACATCTTGGGCCGCTGGGAAAATCTTTTGAAAATATTAAAAGGGGAACGTCTATGGAGATTCTCAGTCCTCCAGGTCATGGCTGTCCCAAAGGTGATTTTTTTTTCCAAGAGGCAACTGGACTTTCTGGGTTTTCTTTGAAGACATTTCACTCCTCATCCAAGAAGCTTCTTCAGCTGTGAAAAAAAGTTGTGCCTTCTTTATCAATTCTATGACCTGTTCCAAGACTTCTGTTGGTAGAAGTGATTTCAGCTCTTGGTGTAGGTGTTCCACTCTCTCTTTCAAAACCTCAATTGTGAAATTAATCTGCCTTGTTCTTTTATTGAGGAGTTGGAGCTGTGCTTTCTGCAGGATATTTTCTGCCCTGCGTCCCTTCCCTGTTGAAGACAGGTGGAGCAGAGGTGGGTTTCAAAAACTTTTACTATCAGTTCTGTGGGTGTGGCTTGGTGGGGTGTGGCATGGCTTGGTGGGCGTGGCTTGGTGGGCATTGTCACTGCGTTTTTGTATTTACCAGCAGAGCTCATTATTTCTGGACTGTCAGACTTTCCGTAGCTTGCCAATTTTGTTATCACTAAGCTAACTACGTATATCCGCATTCCTTTCTTTCTACTTCACACTTCTTCTTTGTTCTCTTGCCAGAGAAGTCCGGCTGCTGAGAAGTAGCCGGCAGGAACTTTGCAAAACTGTAATTATTTTAGATAGTTAGATATTTTATTTTCTTTATAACAAATAAATGAGTTTTTCCTTAAAAAAAATATCTTCAGGGTTTATTTTCTTACAAAGGTATACACAAGGAAAATGCCACGATCCATGTCTCTAAATCAAGGTGCGATTACCCAAAAGCAAAATGGGATTAATCAGCACCCTGACAGGCGTGGCAGGGGAAGGTTACTGCAAAATCCCCATTTCCTCCCGATCAGCTGGGACTTGGGAGGCAGAGAATAGATGGGGGCGGGGCCAGTCAGAATTTTTACTACCAGTTCTCCGAACTACTCAAAATTTCCGCTACCGGTTCTCCAGAACTAGTCAGAACCTGCTGAAACCCACCTCTGAGGTGGAGGCTGTTGGGGGTGAGTTTGTGTTGTCTACATCTCAAACAAAAGCACTTAATGGCTCCTGTAGTTGCAATTTTTCTGGAAACCTGTTCATAATCCCACACAATTCAAAGAGTGCATAGCTAATTGCTATGGAGATTCTCAGTCCTCCAGGTCCTGGTTGTCCCAAAGGTGCTTATTTTTCAGGAGGCAATTGAACCTTCTGGTTTTTCTTTGAAGATGTTTCGCTTCTCATCCAAGAAGCTTCTTCAGCTCTAGCTGGGTGGTGAGGGAATAGAAGGATTTTTTTTTTTAATTTGATTTATATGCTGCCCTTCTCCGGAGACTCAGGGCGGCTTACAATGTGCTAAGCAATAGCCTTCATCCTTTTTTGTATATTCATACAAAGTCAGCTTATTGCCCCCACAAACTGGGTCCTCAATTTACCTACCTTAGAAAGGATGGAAGGCTGAGTCAACCTTGAGCCTGGGGAGATTCAAACCTGCAGTAATTGCAGGCAGCTGGTCTTAATAACAGGGTGCTTTAGACCACTGTACTATCAAGGCTTTTATATATATATATATATATTTATATTCCTTGCAGACAGAGCTGGTCATTTGCATCCTTTTAGAGGGTCATTGAGGCCATTTGGAAGTTTGTCTGTATCCTCAGCAGGGCTGGGTTCTAAATTTTTTTACTACTGGTTCTGTGGGCGTGGCTTATTTTGTGGGCATGGCTTGATGGTCATGTGACAATTCTTTAGGATTTAGCAGGGGTACTGGTCTACCAGGCTTTTAACTGCTTGCAGAGCTGTACCGATCTACCCATTTATTTTTGCAGGCACCGGTCTACTCATGTGTTTTTGGAGGCCCCAGTCTACCCGTTTGTTTTTGGAGGCACTGGTCTACCCATTTGTTTTTGAGGCACTGGTCTACCACCACACTGCCTTTTAACACTGATCAGCTGTAGGGCGGCCCTTTGAAGCCCCGTGGCAAGACTTTAAACAGTTTTTTTCCTTCCAGCTGATCAGCTGGGACTCAGGAGGTAGCAATCGGTTGGGGGTGGGGCCAAATAAAAGGTAAGAATAACGAGGGGGCGGGGGGGCAGAACCAGTTCGATGACGTCATATCGTCACCGCTACCGGCTCGGCGGAACCCACCACTGGTCCTCAGGGTCACCTGAGTAGTGCAAATGGTTCCTGTAGTCTGCAATTTTTCCTCTGGAAATCCGTTCATACTCCTGCACCATTCGAAGAGGATTCATCCCAAAGTGCATCGCTAAATGTCTATGGAGATTCTCGGTCCTCCAGGTCATGGTTGTCCCAAAGGTGCTTTTTTCAAGAGGCAATTGGACTTTCTGGTTTTTCTTTGAAGACGTTTCACTTCTCATCCAAGAAGCTTCTTCAGCTCTTTTAAAGAGGAAGAAGCATCGAGGTCTGGGATTCACACAGAGGGCTAACACAGGAAAGGGAGCTCACAGCATGGCGCCTGCATCACAAATTCTGAACAGCTCCAGTCCAAGGCTGTCTGGCAGGACATCGAACAGTGTTAGAATTAAGACGAGCCATCCAGACAAACTGATGACATAATCTTGGCAGCAGCTTAGAAATTTGAGCTCTGGGCTCTGGCAAAGCTGGATGGAGGTGAAAAGCAAGGAGGCTAGATGGACAAATGAGAAGGACGGGTTTGGTAGACACACACTGAGCTGTGTGGGGTGGAATGTAAGTATTAAGTTGCAGGAGGGAGGGCAGAGGGCAAAGAGACAGCAAAACATGGAATGGTTGGTGGGCAGGAAGAGGGCGAAGGCAACCCCTCCCTACCAGCTCCAAGAATAGATCTATAGTTATGCAATACAGGCAGTCCTTGACTTGCAACCACAACTGAGCCCAAAATTTATGTTAAGTGAGACACTTAATACTGCAACCAATTTTGGTCACCCTACTACAAAACGGATGTTGAGTCTTTGGAAAAAGTTCAGAGAAGAGCAACTAAGATGATCAGAGGCCCCTGGAGACTAAAACATAGGAAGAATGGCTGCAGGATTTGGGTTTAGCTAGTCTAAAGAAAAGAAGAGTTAGGAGTGACATGATAGTAGTCTTCCAGTATTTGAGGGGCTGCCACAAAGAGGAGGGGGTCAAATTATTCTCCAAAGCACCAGAAGACAGGACAAAGAAACAATGGATGGAAACTAATCAAGGAGAGGAGCAACCTGGAATTAATAAGAAACTTCCTAACAGTGAGGACAATTAACCAGTGGAACAGCTTGCCACCAGAAGTTGTGGGTGCTTCATCACTGGAGGCTTTTAAGAAGAGTCTGAACAGTCAGTTATCTGAAATGGTATAGGTTCTCCTGCTTGAGCAAGGGGCTGGACTAGAAGACCTCCAAGGTCCCTTCCAGCTCATTCTATTTTAACTTGTGAAGTGAGTTTTGACCCATTGAAGAAACTTTCTTGACAAAGTCACTGCAGTTGTTAAATTAGTCACACGGTTATTAAGTCAATCTGGCTTCTCCCTTGACTTTGCTTTTCAGGGGGTCACAAAAGGGGATCATGTCAGAGGTGGGTTTCAGCAGGTTCTGACCAGTTCTGGAGAACCGGTAGTGGAAATTTTGAGTAGTTCAGAGAACTGGTAGTAAAAATTCTGACTGGCCCCGCCCCCATCTATTTTCTGCCTCCCGAGTCCCAGCTGATGAGGAGGGAATGGAGATTTTACAGTATCCTACCCCTGGAGTGGGGTGGGAATGGTGATTTTACAGTATCCTTCCCCTGGAGTGGGGAGGGAATGGTGATTTTACAGTTTCCTTCCCCTGGAGTGGGGAGGGAATGGAGATTTTACAGTATCCTTCCCCTGGAGTGGGGAGGGAATGGTGATTTTACGGTATCCTTCCCCTGGAGTGGGGTGAGAATGGTGATTTTACAGTATCCTTCCCCTGGAGTGGGGTGGGAATGGTGATTTTACAGTATCCTTCCCCTGGAGTGGGGTGGGAATGGAGATTTTACAGTATCCTTCCCCTGCCACACCCACCAAGCTACGCCCACCAAGCCACGCCACGCCTGTCAAGCCACACCCACAGAACCGGTAATAAAAAAATTTGAAACCCACCACTGGATCATGTGACCCAAGGACACTGCAACCGTCCTAAATATGAACCAGTTGCCAAGCATCAAAAGCTTGATTGATTACATGACCACAGGGATGCCAAGTGTGAAAAAGTAGCTTGGAGTACCGGTTATAAGTCACTTTTTTCCAGTGCTGTTGTAACTTTGAATGAATGAACTGTTGTAAGTTGAGGGTTACCTGTAGTTGCTTTAGCCTGGCAAGATTCTGTCTGTGGGCGAACAACCATAAACGAACTACTCGGAAGTAACTCCGTGTGTCGTTCTTTTGCTTCCTTGAGCCTGGCAGCCTTGTTAACTAGCATGTTGAATGAGATGGAGTTGGCTCCGCTATGTTAAAATTACATTTTACAGACTTCTCCCTGTAGATTTTATGTTTTCCACATTGTTTTGTGCTGATAATTCAAATGCTGCCGGCTCAGGGGAGCCACATTTAAGTTGTTGGGGCGGGGGATACTTAAGGCCAGTGGTGGGATTCAGCCAGTTCGCACCTATTCGGGAGAACCGGCTGTTAACTTTCTAAGCAGTTTGGAGAACCGGTTGTTGGAAGAAATCTTATTTTGTTTTTTTCCACTTTACAGGGCTAATCCTGTAAGGAAGGCACGAAGGAAACATTCTGCTGGTGTTTCTAGCCTAATCTTTATTGCCCTGCTTACAGAAACTGCCTCTCTGGTTAACCCTTATTACATTGTAACAGCGAAGGCGAAGTGCCCATCGGCGTGAATGATGTTGAGTTGGCCACGCCCATATAGTCACATGACCACTGAGCCACGCCTACCCAGTTGGTCATTAGGGCAGAGAACCGGTTGTTAAATTATTTGAATCCCGCCACTGCTCAAGGCCCTGGATGGGTAAGAGTCTGTGGTCCATATTGGACATGAAAAGATTAAAAGCAGTTTCTTTCTAGCTTTTGCAAGGGGTGGAGATGGGAGAGTAGCCACACATGCCTGGGTGTGTGTGTGTGTCAAAAAAAATCAAAGTGGCATCTGTAATCATGCAACCAAGCCCCACCCCCTTTTTATTTGCATTGCAAATGTGATGCATGTTTAAAAAAAAGGTTTTGTTTATGCAGTCACCTTTTTTGTTGTTTATACATAGTATAAACAACAATTTTATACATAGTATATTTTATACATTGTTTATACATTATGCTTGCTCTGTTGGTTGGTGGAAATGTGGTTTCCCCCCTGGTAGTTCCTTGATTAGGGTATTGTTTTCTGCTTGATTGTTTGTCTGGGGTTAATCCCTGCTTATCTGGGTATTGGCTGCTGGAGGGAATGTGTTCTGGTCATTTTGTTTCCTCTTTAGCATTTTGCTATCTTGTTTGAATGGTATGTAAATATAGTTTATTTCTATTAATCTGTTTATTGATTACCTTTTTCTCTTCGTCTTGGAGAAAGTGTTTGGAGAATTGGAGGCCTTTCAAATCCACTCTAATCTGAACTTCCTTAAATTCGGAAATTTCCTGGCTGTGGGAACAATGAATCAGTGGAACGCCTTGCCTCCAGAAGTTTTGGGTGCTCCATCGCTGGAGGTTCTCAAGAAGAGATTGGACAAATCATTTGTCCAGAATGGTATAGGACCGTGATGGTGAACCTATGGCACGGGCCATTTCCAGTCTCTGGAGGGCTCCAGGTGGGTGGGGAAGGCTGTTTTTGCCCTCCCCAGGTTCCTAGAAAGGCTCTGGAACCTGGGGAGAGCAAAAAAATAGGCCTTCCAGTCCCACCTGAAGTCAGCAAATGGGCCGTTTCCGGCCTCCGGAGGGCCTCCGGGGGGTGGGGAAGGCCATTTTCACCCTCCCCAGGCTCCAAGTAAGCCTCTGGAATCTGGGGAGGGCGAAAAACTGGCCTACCAGACCCACTGTGCCATTGTGTGCCAAAAGCGGGGGTCACGCAGGGGGTGTCACGTGCGCATGCGTGGGGGGGGGCACGGTGCATTGAATTATGGGTGTGGGCATGCGCTCCCGCAACCCCCCATGCTCCTCCCCATTTTTGGTACGCGACGGCAAAAAGGGTAGCCATCACTGGTATAAGACAACCTTGGCAACTTTAAGACCTGTGGACTTCAACTCCCAGAATTCCTCAATCAGCCACACTGGCTGGGGAATTCTGGGAACTGAAGCCCATGAGTCTTAAAGTTTGGATACCCCTGGTATAGGTTCTTCTGCTCGAACAGAGGGTTGGATTACAAGACCTCCAAGTTCCCTTCCAACTCCGTTATTCTGTACTGTATAAATTCTTTGACTTCTTTAAGTAAGAAAAAAACACATATTCATTGCAAGGCAAGACTGTTCCTAGGCAATTACTATTTAGTTAACAAAGAGCTGTAATTAGTGTTTAATTGGGTCTTGAGGAATGTAGTAGCAACATCTTCTGGAGCTTCCTTCTGGGGCTCACAGGGTGGAAAGGAGGGCTGATTTGGGACTTCGTTTCTGCGTCACGAAAGGCCCTCATTTATGTAATCCTTTGATGCGGGAGCTGCTGGATAATCCCTTATTTCAGCAGAAGAGATTATGCTCTTTGATGGCCAGGGGAAAAGAAACAAGTCTATGCAGTCTACTTGGGAAAATGTTGTATCAAAACAGGGAAGGAATCCTGTAAAAGCAGCTCCTGACAAGCACGTGCTACTGCCTTGACCCTGATCCAAAGCATAAAAGGCATTCACATGTGCAAACATGTGAAGTGCAGCGCTGGGGGCTTCAGGAGAGACCTGTGGGCAGTTGGCGGAGGATGTGAGGTGTGCTTTTTGAACGAAAGCTGGTTTGCCCAAGGGTGGTTTTTGACGGAAGGCCGGTGTCGGAAGAAATATCCACTTGGTTCAGTTCCAAGCGGGGAGAAAGACACTGGAAACGTGGAGGCTGATTGGAAATTGGTGAACAGGACCACATGGGTTTGAGGTCCTGGGCAACTGACCACATGGAGTAGAGAGCAGTGGTGGGATTCAACCGGTTCGGGCTGGTTCCGACGAACCGTTTGTTATATTTCTGGCCCACCCCTTCCAGGAGTCCCCACACCCCCTGTTTTGGCCCCCAGGTAAGTGCCAGGCCTACCAGACCCAAAACGAAGTGTGGGGGGGAGTGGTGCCTCCCCTGCAGCCCATTTTTGCTCCCAGGAGGCTGCAGAGAGGCCTACTAGGCCCAAAACGGGGCACCGGGCGGAGCGGCGTTCCCCCCCTCCCATGGCCCATTTTGCTCCCAGGGGGTGCAGGAGGCAGAGTGCTGCCTGTCACATCCCCTGGCCATGCCCACCATGGCCACGCCCACCCATCCAGTCATTAGGGCAGAGGACTAGTTGAATCCCACCACTAGCGAGAGTGAGGGTTATTTATACCCTCCCTTGGGTTTTGAACTTGAGCTTCCTGTTCCTGTGCAAGCTATTGGGGTCATAGTTAATCTTGTAGGTTTTCTGAGTCAAGCTTGGTTGAAGCTTGCTGGGTGATGCAATGAAGAGGCTTGTATTCTGAAAGGGTGTTGGGCATTTCCTATTGTTTTGCCCTGGTTTGGATCTTGAGTGAGGGCTAATCCCATCACCCTGAGGCTGGAGGTTTTTTGTCTTGTAGATAGGCTGGCCCAGTCCTTCTCAATGGACACCAAATGTCTGCTGGGGGCAGTGGGGGGCTGAAGCTCTGAGTTTCTGTCTCCCTTAAGATTTCTATTTCTCTTTTAGGGGAAATATAATATTCTGCCTTTTTAATATTTCCTAAAATATTTCATTCTTCTAGGACAGGGGTCTGCAACCTTAAACACTCAAAGAGCCATTTGGACCCGTTTCCCACAGAAAAGAAAACACCGGGAGCCACAAAAAACCTTCCCGTGCCTGACTATTTCTTGAGCGGCCCCAAAACTAGCATATGTAGTTGAATTAAACGTTCTGTTTTCTTCTGAAACTTTTCTTTTCTTGGATTTATCCATGGTTGGCCTACCAGGGATTGAAAAGCCAATAAATTGCGTGCTGGCAGGTGTCGCACATTGGCGGCTGTGACGCATATTTTGAGTGACAGGGTGTCGCAGCAGAGGGGTGAAAGAGCCACATGCGGCTCCAGAGCCACAGATTGCTGACCCCTGTTCTAGTAGGGATGGGTGCTAATTTTCTAGCTAACCAGAAAACCCCTGATCCTTCCAGGACCACCGTTCCAAATATTCTTTTGGGGGTTGTGAATGTAACATTGGAACCCCCCTTCTGAAATTGCAGGAGGAGAGAAAGCAGCGAGAGCAGAAAAGGAGCAGCAAAGATGCAAGTGAAGGAGGTTCCTTTGAAAGAAGAGCAACTGAGATGATTAAAGGCCTGGAGATGAAAACATATTTATTTATTTATTTATTTAATTCAATTTGTATACCGCCCTTCTCCTAGTGGACTCAGGGCGGTGCACAGCCAGAACTAAAACACATAACAATACAAAATTTAAAATTATTAAAAGAATTATATACTTTGGCCCAAATTTAAAACAATTCGAATTAAAACCCATTGACAGATTAAAAGCTAAACAACTAAAAAACTAAAAAAAAAGGGGGGGGGTTCACGCCAGCCCTGCTTGATGGAAAAGAAAAGTTTTCAGGGCACGGCGAAAGACCCGGAGATCCGATATCCTTCGTATCTCCGGGGGCAAATCGTTCCAGAGGGTGGGAGCTGCCACAGAGAAGGCCCTCCCCCTGGGGGTCGCCAGCCGACATTGCCTGGCTGACGGCACCCTGAGGAGTCCCTCTCTGTGGGAGCGTACTGGTCGGTGGGAGGCTATCGGCAGCAGAAGGCGGTCCCGCAAATACCCAGGTCCTATGCCATGGAGCGCTTTAAAGGTGGTAACCAACACCTTGAAGCGCACCCCGAAGACCACTTGAAGAACGGTTGCAGGAATTGGGTCTGGCTAGTCTAGAGAAAAAAAGAACCAGGGGGGATGTGAAAGTTTTCCAGTATTTGAGGGGCTGCCACAAAGAAGTGGGGGGTCAAATTATTCTCCAAAGCACCAGAAGGCAGGACAAGAAACAATGGATGGAAACTAATCAAGGAGAGAAGCAATCTGGAATTAAGGAGAAACTAATAAGGAGAAACCTAATAGTGAGGACAGTTAATCAATGGAACAGAAGTTGCCTTCAGAAGTTGTGGGCACTTCATCACTGGAGGTTTTTAAGAAGAGACTAAACAGCCACTTGTCTGAGATGGTGTAGGATCTCCTGCTTGAGCAGGGGGCTGGACTAGAAGACCTCCAAGGTCCCTTCCAGCTCATTCATTCTAAAAAAAAAAAAAAAGATGGGAAGCCCACCATGTATGTTACCTTACTCTACTGGTGGTTCTTAAGAATTATAGTTCCATTCACTTGTCTATGGATTGGTTCTACGGACTCAAAGCCAGCAGGGCATCGCCTTGGAGAACCTCCAACCGCCAAGAGAACGAAAGTGTCACCTAATACAAGCTACAGCTGGTGTTGCACAAGGAATTGGGCCAGATTCTTTTTTAACTTGGTCATGGACACCATTACTGAGATTTCTGCGATGCCTTGGTAAGTTCTGTAGTGTAGTCAAGAGTTCTTGTGTTTCAACGTAGGTCTGATCTCTAAGCAGGTGCCGTTTTTCCACCAGGAATATCTTTCATTTCATCTTATATTTCAATAGTCAGACTAACTATCTCAGAGGGCACAAAAGACCTTGCAAAAGGAAACGGTCAATTAGAACATGGAATTCTAGGGCTGGAAGGGATCTCGGAAGTCTTCTAGTCCAACCCCTCTTAAAGAAGGAGACCCTATACTCAGGGAGGGCACTACAGGCTCGCCCCGGTTCGTGAGAACCCGTAGCTAACGTTATGGCCAGTTGGAGAACCTCCAAATCCCACCCCTGGCTGGCTCCGCCTACTCCACTGTCCCGCCCTGCCTCACCCCGCCCTGCCCTGCCCTGCCCCGCCCCTACCAGCAGTCTCCACACGGGCCGTTTTGGATGCAAAGTAAGTGCAGGGCCCGCGCGGAGGCTCAGAGAAGGGGAAAAATGGGCCTCCTGGAAGTTGCAGAGGGCCTCCGGAGCCCAGGAAAGGCAGTTTTCACCCTCCCAGAGGCTTGAGGAAAGCCTCCGGAGCCTGAGGAAGGCGAAAACGTTCCCTCCCACTCGCGTTGTGGTGCAGGAGGCTGACTAGGCCACAACAGTGGTGGGTTGCTCCTGATTCGGTCCGATTCTATAGAACCGGTAGTAAAAACACCCATGTCATCATGGGTGATCTGTGCATGCACAGAAGCGGGTGAGTACAGGCGCGTGCTCCTGTTGCGAACCGGTAGTAAAGGTAATTAGAACCCACCCCTGGGCCACGCCCACCATGGCCACGCCCACCCAGCAACAGGCAGAGAACCCGTTGCCGAAATTTTTGAAGCCCACTCCTGCCTAAACTATTCTGGACAAATAGTTATCCAATATCTTCTTACAAACTTCCAGTGTTGGAGCATTCACAATTTCTGGAGTCAAGTTGTTCCACTGATCCACTGATGTCAGGAAATTTCTCCTTAGTTCTAAGTTGCTTCTCTCCTTGATTAGTTTCCACCAGTGGTGAAATTCAATTTTTTTTTACTACTGGTTCTGTGGCTTGGTGGGTGTGGTGTAGTTTGGTGGGCGTGGCAGGGGAAGGATACTGCAAAATCTCCATTCCCACCCCACTCCGGGACCAGCCAGAGGTGGTATTTGCTGGTTCTCCAGACTACTCAAAATTTCCGTTACCGGTTCTCCAGAACCTGTCAGAACCTGCTGGATTTCACCCCTGGTTTCCACCCAGAGGTGGGTTTCAGCAGGTTCTGTCCAGTTCTGGAGAACCAGTAGTGGAAATTTTGAGTAGTTCAGAGAACCGGTAATAAAAATTCTGACTGGCCCCGCCCACATCTATTCTCTGCCTCCCAAGTCCCAATTGATTGGGAGGAAATGGGGATTTTGCAGTAACCTTCCCCTGGATTGGGGAAGGAATGGAGATTTTACAGATTCCTTCCCCTGCCATGCCCACCAAGCCATGCCCACCAAGCCATGCCCACAGAATTGGTAGCATAATTTTTTGAAACCAACCACTGTTTTCACCCATTGCTTCTTCTCCTGCCCTCAGGTGCTTTGGAGAATAGCTTGGCTCCCTCTTCTTTGTGGAAGCCCCCTGAGATATTGGAAGACTGCTATCATGTCACTCCTAGTCTTTCTCTTCATCAGACTAGACATACTCAGTTCCAGCAACCGTTCTTCATCTGCCTTAGCGTCTAGATCAGGGGTTCCCAATGCTCAGTCCATAGTCCAGTACAAAGCCATGGCCCATTGGGAGCTGGTCTGTGCAAGCGGCAGGCAAGTGCGTGAGTACGAGGAGCTCCATTTGCACAATTTGCATTTGTGCAAATTGCCCTCCATTTGTGGGCACGCAGACAAATCCATCAAACATTTTGGATTATTTCTTGACCGCAATAGAATTGAAGATTATTCTTTGCAAACCTGTTTTTTTTAAAGTTTATTTTCCTGCTTAAAGAAATTTATTAGTTTCCACCAGAGGTGGGTTTCATCAGGTTCTGACCAGTTCTGGAGAACCAGTAGTGGAAATTTTGAGTAGTTTGGAGAACCGGTAGTTAAATTTCTGACTGGCCCCGCCCCCATCTATTCTGTGCCTCCCGAGTCCAAGCTGATCAGGAGGAAATGCCGTGCTCACCAAGCCATGCCACGCCCACCAAGCCACACCCACAGAACCGGTAGTAAAAAAATTTGAAACCCACCACTGGCTTCCACTCACAGAAATTCAAATCCATGCACCTCATGGTTTATTTGCATAGTGTAATAGTTTAATGAGAAAGAAGTCGTGAATTTAGCGGTTTTGAATTAAGAATGCATTTTAGGAAATGCTCCGTTTTAATCGGTGAACTGGTTAATATTTATGTTGGAATTCGTACCGAGCATAACAATTAGCTCTTTATTTATAAACTCACTTGACCTATTCTGCTATCTCACCGAACAGGAAAGAGGCAGAAAAATAAAATAAATCTGAGAAAGTAGCCAACAAAAAAAAAAAAAAAAAAAGCAAGATCAAAGTCTAACTCTTGTGTAACTTAAGCGTTTATTTATTGCACTGGATTGTAGCTTTGTGTACAACGTGCAGCTCAATTAGAATCCTGCAATAAAATAAAACATAGAACCTCCTAGCCTAACCTTAAACAGTCAAAGAGCTATTTGGACCCGTTTCCCACAGAAAAGAAAACACCGGGAGCCACAAAACCCTTCCCATGCCTGACTATTTCTTGAGTGGCCACAAAACTAGCTTATGAAGTTGAATTAAATGTTCTGTTTTCTTCTGAAACTTTTCTTTTCTTGGATTTATCCATGGTTGGCCTACCGGGGGTTGAAAAGCTCAATAAATCATGTGCCAGCGGGTGTCGCACATTGGCGGTTGTGACGCATATTTTGAGTGATAGGGAGCCGCAGCAGAGGGGTGAAAGAGAGCTCAACGAGAAAAAAATCAGCAATAATAATAGCAATAAAAATAAAATGTGGTGTCGTCAGGGTGGATTTGATTTAAATCGAGTTGATTTAAATCACAATTTAAATCATGATTTAAATTACTAGTAAAAAGGCTTGATTTAAATCAACTCAATTTAAATCATAATTTTTAAAGAGCAACTGTCATCTCTGCTACTCCTTTGATCCACTGTTGACTCACCGATAGTCCCAGTGTTGCAGAATATACAGCCTCTTGCTACATAACCAAGCTCCATTTCATGCTGAATAAACTAAATTATTTATGTATCTTAAATAGAAAACTATCTTACAATAGATTTTTACCCCAAAAGTTTTTTATTACAATAAATTCGATAAAAATCAAAAAAATCCAATTTAAATAAAAAAAATCCGATTTTAAATAAAAAAATCCGATTTTAAATAAAAAAAATCTGATTTAAATAAAAAAAATTGATTTTTTTGATTTTTTAAAAAAAATCATTGATTTTTATCCACCCTGGGTGTCGTTATTCACGCTAATACGTAGCAGCTACGGAACAGTTTCAAAGATACCATTCTTGTTATTTTTTAATATCTAGGAAAATGAAAATAAAACACTTTGCCCAATGCTGAGAAGTTATGGACACCAAGCAAGCTTCTTCTGGGATAGTTTCTACAATGGATGGCCAAAATTTTATTAAAAAAAAAAAAAGAATAGTTACCCATCTTGCTTCCCTGGGTTGGGTGAAACAGTGTTGACCTGGCCTTGAGAAATGGAAGGGAACAATGAGCAATTAACAGATGAGAAAAGATTACTCAGTCTTGAGAAAGAGGAAAGTGCCACAATCTCAAAAGCAACACCTCCCAATTTTGATGGGTAGAAGATAGAGAGACCTTTAGACAGACTTTCACAAGTCTCTTCTTCCACCTTACATAATAAAAGCATTCCTGGATTCCTTGCTGATTTAAGGTGAGCCCAAGAAATGACAGATTTGGGAGGATGTTCAATTTTGCACAGATTAAAAGATGTCTCAGAGGGAAGGAAGGACTCAGAACTGCATGGGTGTGATGAGGACACTCAATTACCATGGAATGTGAGGTTGGGAAGAATGAACGTTGGGGGTGGGTAACTATTTTTCGAGTATATTTCTTGAAAACCTCTCTTGACCCTAATTCAAATTAATTCAAATCTTGACAAATGACACATATCAACCATCTATTACTGCAAGACAGGTGTAAACATCTTGCTCCTGGACTGAAGAATAATTATTTGCCAGTCCCTAACCCATTATAAGGGACGTGGTGGCTCAATGGCTAAGATGCTGAGCTTGTCGATTGAAAGTTCAGCAGTTCAGCGGTTCAAATCCCTAGTGCCGCTAATGATGGTGACCTTGTGTACATCTCCACCCAAACAGGTTCTCCTGAGTTGGTAGAACTTGCCCTTCTCCAACGTGGCCCTCACCACGTGGGTCGCATCTCGATTTCTCACGTCGGGAGGAGGCATCCAGCTCTGCTGGAGGGCACCAGGTTGAGGAAGGGCTGGTGGAACGATTGCCACCCGACTGCCACAGAGGCGCCACTGAGATTGGACCACCCAATTCCACCCAGCCGCCTGGAAACATTTTCTGAGAAGGTCTCCGCCCGGTTTGTCGGTGGGACAATGAAAACAAGGACCATTTTGCCAAATTTTCCATGGGGGAGAGATCTTTCCCAACATATACTCAAGGATGGAATTCATAATTAATAGCCCTTCTGTCTTTTTTCCCCTCCACCTCCTTGCAAGTTTTGTGTAGAGTTTGTCTTAAGAGTTGTTTTTGCTGGTTTTCTCGTCCTTGCAGAGAGGAACCCGTATTTGTCATCAAAAGCTTTAAGGGTCCTTGGTCTTCTCTGAGCTCGGTGGGTTTCTTGCAGATGTTTCATTATCAAACTCACTAGGTAACATCTTCAGGTTGTGCCCCACTTCCTTCTGGCACTGATGATGTTATCTGATTGGGTAATGAAACGTCTGCGACAAAACAGCCAAGCTCAGAGACCAGCAAGAACCCTTTAAAGTTGTCTCTGAGGGAGACAAGGACCAAGGATTTCACAGTCCCCCTCCCCCTCCCAAACTCCACTTCCTTCTGGCACTGATAATGTTACCTAGTTTGGTAATGAAATGTCTTCAAGAAAACAACCAAGCTCAGAGTGTACCAGGGACCCCACAGTTCTCCTCCTCCTCCTCCTCCTCCTCCTCCTCCTCCTCCTCCTCCTCCTCCTCCTCCTCCTCCTCCTCCTCCTCCTCCTCCTCCTCCTCCCCCTCTTCCCAAACTCCACTTCCTTCTGGCCCTGATAATGTTACCTAGTTTGGTAATGAAATGTCTTCAAGAAAACCGCCAAGCTCAGAGAGCACCAAGCAGCCTTCATTTCAACCCTGAGCTACAAATATTCTGACTTTCCCAACCCCTTCTTCGTCCCTCACAAGTTTCTCTTCTCGAAGTTCTCTTTCTCCTTAGAAACTAAATAAATAAAAGGCAGAGCTGCACATGTAAAGCTAGACAACTATTTGTCCTGACTTTAATTTCATGCCCTCTGTAGTTCTCAAGGGATTTTTTTAAAAAAATCTTTTTATATCTTGCATCTCTGGCAATGGAATCTCTAAAAATGTCTTTTTGGGAACATCTAGAACATTTTTGTTTGCCAGATATGATAAATTTCATAATAAAATTGATTTGCATGCTAATAATAAAATGCACTTTCAGTTTCTTTTAACTTGAATATAGTTGTGAAATGTCAGATTTTAAAGAAACTTTAATGGCTGGCATAGATCCTCCTGGAGCTCTGTTTCTTTATATAATATAGCCCTCGACTTTCAACCACAGTTGAGCTCAATATTTTTTGCTGCTAAGCGAGACATTGGTTGAGTTTCGCCCCGTTTTATGACCTTTGTTGCCACAGTTGTTAAGTGAATCATTGCATTTGTTAAGTTAGTAACACGGTTGTTAAGTGAACTCCCCGTTGACCTCGCTTGTCAGGAGATCGCAAAAGTGTGATCACATGACCCTGGGACACTGCGACCGTCATAAGTATGAGTCAGTTGTCAGGTGTCTGAATTTTGATCACATGACCATGGGGATGCTGCAGTGGTCCAAAGTGTGAAAAAATGGCCACACAAGAGGTGACTTGGCATGCAACCAAGCTACAGGCAGTCCTTGACTTATAACTATTTGTTTAGTGACCATTCAAAGTTAGAAAAAGCAACTTATTACCGTTTTTCACACAATCGTTGCAGATTCCCTATAGCTGTGATGGCGAATCTATGGCACGCGTGCCACAGGTGGCACACGGAGCCATATTGGTGGGCACGCGAGCGTTGCCCTAGCTCAGCTCCAGCATGCATGCACGTGCTGGCCAGCTGATTTTTGGGCCTTCTGGGCCCAACGGAAGTCGGCAAATGGGCTGTTTCCAGCCTCTGGAGGGCCTCCGGGGAGGTGGGGAAGGTTGTTTTTGCCCTCCCCAGGCTCCTAGAAAGCCTCTGGAGCCTGGGGAGGGCAAAAAAATGGGCCTACTGGGCCCACGGTGCCATCACATGTCAAAAGTGGGGAGAGCATGGGGGGGGTCGCGCATGCATGCGTGGGGGGGCCGCGGCACATAGAATTATGGGTGTGGGCACACACACACACAAAACCACCCCGCACTCCCCCAGCTTTTGGCACGCGATGGCAAAAAGGTTAGCCATCACTGCCCTATAGTCACCTGATCAAAATTTGGACGCTTGGTAACCGATTCATATTTATGACCGTTGCAGTGTCCGGGGGGTGGGGGTGGGAGGGGTCACGTGATTCCCTTTTGTGAACTTCTGACAAGCAAAATCAATGGGGAAGCCAGACTCACTTAACAACCATATTACTTCCTTACGGTATCTTTTTGAAGTATAAGACGCTCCAGACTATAAGATGCACTTACCTTTTTTAGGGAAGAAAACAAGGGGGAAAAAAAATCTGCCTCTGCCTCCCAGCAATTTGCCTCCTTGCAGCAAACAGCAAACAGCCTGTTTCAGCTTCAGCATAGCCTGATTAGCACAAGCAGCTGATTGTCGGTTGGATCGGCCTCCCGAGGATCAGCTGTTTCAGGCTTCAGGGATTGCCATAGCCTATTGCTGCCTCTGTTTTCAGCCTCCGCGCGCCCCATTTTCTGCCCATTCCGGGCGGTAGGGATCGGAATGGGCAATAGGCAATGGCAATCCCTGCAGCCTGAAACAGCTGATGGTCGGGAGGCTGATGTGCTGAAGCTGAAACTGAAATGGGCTGTTTGCTGCAAGGAGGCAAATTGCTGGGAGGCAGAGGCCAAAGGGTGGGGGCCGGCGGATGGGAGGGGCTACATTCAGTGTATAAGACGCACCCAAATTTTCACTCTCTTTTAGGGGGAAAAAAGTGTGTCTTATACTCTGAAAAATACGGTAATAACTGCAGTGATTCACTTAACAACTGTGGCAAGAAAGGTCATAAAATAGGGCAAAACTCACCGAACAAATGTCTCACAAAGAGTGTTTGAGGGCAAGGCAAGCTCTCAACTCACCCATTTTCTCCTTTTGGCTTCCTGTATCTTTCATCATTCCTGACTCTTTTTTTTTGAATTTTTTTTTAAAAAATTTAGTATAATAATTCCATCTTCCATTAAACAGCATGTCGCCTGGGTACAAATATCTTTGTGCAGTAATAATCAAAATTTGCACCATTATTCATGACATTAATAGTGATTCTCTGATCTTATATCGAACATAATAAACATATTCACTTCTCCCTCTTAACATATCTTCTAATAAGAATAAAATAGTAGTATTAAACATAATAATCCTAATAGTCATAATCATTCATCATCATCATCATCATCATCATCATCATCATCATCATCATCATCATCATAGTGTTTACATCTCTCTCTTAACATATTTTCATATTTCACTGATCATCTTCTTTTATTTCCCTATTTCTAACTTTTGTTTTTATTCTCTAACCATCGATTAGGAAAATATTAGAACGTGCAGAAATGAATAGATTAAGGCTTACAATTAAGGAGAAAGAACAAACTGAATATTACATGACCTGATTCATTTTTTTTTTTTTTTTTTTTTTGAGCTGAGGAGCTGCGGTTGGTAGCCAGAACCATGAATTTTCCCCTACAAAATATTGCTTGTACTACTCAGCATAAAGTGAGAGCAATCAACCCATGGAACAGAAGTTGCCTTCAGAAGTTGTGGGAGCTTCATCACTGGAGGCTTTCAAGAAGAGACTGGACTGCCATCAGTCAGAAATGGTGTAGGGTCCCCTGAATGGACTGGGAGTTGGACTCGATGACCTACAAGCTCCCTTCCAACTCTGTTAATCTGTTCAATCTGTTAGAGAATGGTTCTCTGAAAAAGCCGATTATGGAAAGAACAATCTGTTTTCCGTTTGGCTCAAAAGATGCATTTGGAAGAGGTTTTTTTTTTTAATTGCCTTACATATGTTAAGCCAAGAGTTGATTAACTGAGCTGTAATTATCCTAAACCTGACAGGTTACGCCTTAATCACCTTGAGCTAAAACGCTTTCCGCTCTCTGTGTTTATGCCTGTAGCATCTCTGTTGTTGATAGCCAACTCATGAGAAATTATTTTCGCTAGAGGAAGGGAAGTTTGTGCAAGTTGCTTGACCTGGCTATAATGGGGTTTGGGTGTTTTGTGGTGGGAATTTAAACAATGTCTGAGCATAGCAATAGCACTTAGACTTATATATCACTTCGCAGTGCTTTTACAGCCTTCTCTAAGCGGTTTACAGAGTCCACCTATTGCACTCAACAATCTGGGTCCCCGTTTTACTGAACTCAGAAGAATGGAAAACTGAGTCAATCTTGAGCCAGTCAGGATTGAACTGCTGGCAGAGGGAGGGAGGGAGGGAGGGAGGGAGGAAGGAAGGAAGGAAGGAAGGAAGGAAGGAAGGAAGGAAGGAAGGAAGGAAGGAAGGCAAGGAAGGAAGGCAGGCAGGCAGGCAGGCAGGAAGGAAGGAAGGAAGGAAGGAAGGAAGGAAAAGGCAGGCAGGCAGGCAGGCAGGCAGGCAGGCAGGGCAATAGCGATATCACTTAGACTTATATTTACAGTGCTTTTACAGCCCTCTCTAAGTTGTTTAGAGAGTCAGCCTATTTCCCCCAACCATCTGGGTCCTCATTTTACCAACATGGGCAGTTAAATCAACCTTGAGGTGGTCAGGATTGAACTCTAGACTGTGGGCAGAGTTAGCTTCCAATATTGCATTCTAACCATTGCCCCATAACACCAAATTCCCATGTTCACCCATAATATCATTTACAGGTATTTACCATGATGCTTGCACATAGACCATGTTGTTCCCCCTTCAGTTATGCCATCTGCTTAACGACTACTGCAAAAAAGTCATAAAATCATGTGAGCAACCTGTTTTACGATTCTTACAACTTACGATTGTAATGGGCAGACTCTATTACAGTTGTAATTTGATGACTGCCTGTAGTTGTTCAGGCATTGCATCTCAGCTGCAAAACCCCACTCAGCCACTAGATGGCAACAAGGTTCCATCTTATGTATTTGCCGCCATCTGGTGTTCACCTTGAGCTTTGCAACCATAGATTCAGTCACTCCATATTGTAAACCAGGGTTTCAGGTTTGATCTGTTAAAGAGTCCAGCATACATTTGCAAGGGGTAGCACATACAGTAAGTAAATTCACACGAACTCTCAGAGGGACGTGCAAATATTCTGTAAAATAACCCATCGGCCATATTGGTCACTATTTTGGATTCTTGAAATGGCCGTTGGCCAGGATTTCAAGCTAAATTAAACCACATTCTAGTAAAGAGGAATGTCATCAGGAAAAAAAACCCAGCTGTTAAATTTTTCGATTCAGCGTAACATTCACACAGAGTTCATGGGAAAGTTTACACAGGAACCGGCTTATTTTTTTCTTGAGGGTGTAATAGTTTGACTGATTTGCCAAGAATCCCGCATGTCTGTCATAGTCTTGCAGAACGCTAGAACCAGTCATAAATGCGAGCCCGAAATACAAGCACCTAAACATAGGAAGGTGGCATTTGCCACTTCCAGGATGCGTCATAAGTAGGGTTTTTTTTAAAAAAGTCCATTGTAACTTGGAATGGTTGTTAAATGACTGTGTCAACATTCCAAGTAATGCACCCATTGAAAACAGAACTCCAAGGCAGGTAGATTCCTCAAAGAACAACTCCAACTGGTCCAGAATGCAGCCGCGCGGGTAATTATGGGAGCTGCTTGGCGCTCCCACATAACACCGCTCCTGTGTGAGCTGCACTGGCTCCCAGTGGTCTTCTGGGTGCGCTTCAAGGTGTTGGTTACCACCTTTAAAGCGCTCCATGGCATAGGACCTAGTTATCTTTGAGACTGCCTGCTGCCACCGACGACCTCCCATCGACCCGTGCGCTCCCACAGAGAGGGCCTCCTCGGGGTGCCATCAGCCAAACAATGTAGGCTGGTGACCCCCCTGGGGGAGGGCCTTCTCTGTGGGGGCACCTACCCTCTGGAATCAGCTGCTCCAGAGATAAGGAGAATCCAAGACCTTGGTGCCTTCCGCCATGCCCTTAAAACTTCCTTTTTTCAGCAAGCCAGGCTGGCCTAACATATTTTTTAGCATTTTTAATTTTTAATTGGTTTGTTATCTTAAATTGGGGCCAAATTAATATATATCCTTTTAATTGTTTTTAATGTTTGTATTGTATGTTTTTTATCTGGCTGTACACCGCCCTGAGTCCCTCGGGAGGAGGTGTGGTATATAAATTCGAAATAAAATAAATTATTGGATACACCATATTGGCACAATTGGTGAAAACCGACTCTGAAAGTTCTCACGGTTTTCACCTAATTAAAAAATGAACATTCCCCCTTTCCCCCAAGTCATCAGTCACATTCAGAGGTACTATTCAGCAGGTTCTGACAAGTTCTGGAGAACCGGTAGCGGAAATTTGGAGTAGCTCAGAGAACCGGTAAATATCACCTCTGACTGGCCCCGCCCCACATGCATGTGCAGCGTGACAGCAAAAAGGTGAACCCCGTAGACTCGTTTTTCGCTCTCCGCAGGCTCCAGAGGCTTGGAGCTTGGGGAGGGCAAAAACAGCCTTACACACACACACCCCGGATGCCCTCTGGAGGCCGGAAACGGCCCGCTTCCCAACTTCTGGTGGGCCCGGAAGGCCTGAAAATCAGCTGGCCGGCCCGCACATGCACGCTGGAGCTGAGTTAGGGCAACGCTTGCGTGCCCACAGATATGGCTCCGCGTGCCACCTGTGGCACACGTGCCATAGGTTCGCCATCACGGGTGTAGGATCTCCTGCCTGAGCAAGGGTTGGACTAGAAGACCTCCAAAGGTCCCTCCCAACCCTGTTTACTCTATGTTCTAGAAGAGGGTAATCAAAGAACATTGGGGGCCGTGTCAGAGTGATCCTTTCCCCTTTGTCTGTTTTTTTCCTCCAATAATATTAATAAATGTTTTAAACAGAGCATAAAAACTAACACAAACCAATGCAAAATAGAAGCAACAAAGAGCAACAGGAGGAAAAAAAAAATTATAACAAGAAAGAAGAAAAAGAAAAAAAAAATCCTTCCAGTTTTTCTGTAGCAAGTAGGATGACAAAATTATCTCTCTCTCTTTTTTTTTTATTATTTTATTAAATTTATATGCTGTCCATCTGAGCAATAAAACGACTCTGGGCAGTTTTCTTTCTCTACTTTCTCTAAGTGAACTTTTTTTCCCCTATTATCCATTTTTTTCCCTAATCATCAAAACCACAAAGCATAAGTGCATTCTCTCCTTCCCCATTTTATGCAAAAATGTCTTTTCTCTTTGCAGCCTCACCCTGGCCTATGTAGTCCTTCCCCCATCCCCACTTGCAATATTAAATGCGACCAGAAGCAAGCAAATGCTTCGCCATCAGTAAACTATGTCATAAATAGATTTTTTTTGGAGGAAGCAGAGATGGAAAACTGCTTCCTTTTGCATATTTCGGAAATAATTAACGTCAGCATCTTCTGGACTTTAAATCAAGTAGGGAAAATAACATGAGCCTGTCAGAAAATTCAGAAAAAGTGCAAACTTTACTTTCTCTTTCATCAGATTCTGAAGTTTCCCAGGGAGGATAAACATCATCTCTTACCTAACTAAGAAAACGAAAACAAATTGTCACTAATTTTTTTTTTAATAAGTCTTGCACGAGTAGTTCTTGACTTACAACCATTCGTTTAGTGACTGTTCGAAGTTACAATGGCACTGAAAAAAGTGACTTGGGACTGTTTTTCACCCTTACGACCATTGCCGCGTCCCAGTGGTGGGTTTCAAACTTTTTTACTTCTGGTTCTGTGGGTGTGGCTTGGTGGGCGTGGCATGGCTTGGTGGGTGTGAAAGGGGAAGGATACTGTAAAATCTCCATTCCCTCCCCACTCCTGGGGGAAGGATTCTGCAAAAGCCCCATTCCCTCCCCACTCTGGGGCCAGCCAGAGGTGGTATTTACCGGTTCTCCGAACTACTCAAAATTTCCACTACTGGTTTGTCAGAACTGGTCAGAACCTGCGGAAACCCACCTCTGCCGTACCCCCATGGCCACATAATTAAAATTTAGAGTCTGGGCAACTTATTAATAGGACGGTTGCTGTGTCCCAGAGTCATGTGATTGTCTTTTGTGACCTGACACACAAAGTCAATGGGGAAGCCAGCCTCACTTAACAACCTTGTTGCTAACCTAACAACCTGTACTGATTCACTTAACAACTGTGGCAAGAAAGGTGGTAAAATGGGGAGAAACTTTCCTTAGCCATGGAAATTTGGGGGCTCAGTTGTGTTCATAAGTCCAGGACTACCTTATATTCCCTGAGATTCAGGTTGTTCTGAGCTTTTAAATATGCGAATGGATTTGTGTCCTTGATGCGATTTCTTTGCTGATGACTTTGTGTGATTTTTTTACTTTTGAGTAATTCAGAGTTTCTCTGGCGTAAACGTGAAGGTGAACCCAACCAACTGAGGATCATTTGACACGCCATGGTTATTGGTGACTTAGCACAGAGCGGGAACGAGGCATGTGCTTGGCTTCCCACATTGCTTTAAACCATAGTCTGTTTAATGTTGGCCTATTGAATAAGCCACAATTGGCTGCTTTCACACATTTTTCTAAACCGAAACCAAGAAAACCCCATTATGCCTGTGCTTAATGTTACAAGCTAAAAGAGGTTTACAGATTAACAGAATTGGAAGGGACCTTATAGGTCATCTAGTCCAACCCCCCGCTCAAGCAGGAGACCCTACACCTTTTCTGACAGATGGCAGTTCGGTCTCTTCTTGAAAGCTTCCAGTGATGAAGCTTCCACAACTTCCGAAGGCAGCTTCTGTTCCATGGGTTGATTGTTCTCACTGTCAGAAAATTTCTCCTTATTTCTAGGTTGAATCTCTTCTTGATCTGTTTCCATCCATTATTCCTTGTCTGGCCTTCGGGGGCTTTAGAAAATAGCTTGACCACCTTCCTCCTCTCTGTGGCAGCCCCTCAAATATTGGAAGACTGCTATCGCATCTCCCCTGGAGAGGTGTCAGACAGCTGCCCACTTGAAGCTCCTGGAAACTGAGTCATATTACCAGTACTCCTTGACTTAACAACCATTCATTTTGTGACCATTTGAAGTTACAAGGGTGCTGAAAAAGTGATTTACAACCCACTCCTCACATTTATGACCGTTGCAGCATCCCCGTGGTCATGTGATCAAAACTCAGGTGCTTGGCAACTGGCATGTACTTGTAACTGTTGCGGTGTCCCAGGGTCATGTGATCAATATCTGTGACCCTCCCATCCAGCTTCTGACGGGTGAAGTTTTCAATGGGAGAAGCTGGATTTGCTTAAAGACCGCATGATTCCCTTAACAACGGCAATGTTTGTTTCACTTAACAAACAGGACAAAAAAGTTCATAAAATCAGACATAACTCACTCAACAACTGCCTTTCTTATCAGTGGAAATTCTGGAGCGCAACGTGGTTGTAACTCGAGGACTACCTGTTTAAAATTGAAACGTGAGGCTTTTCTTTGGGGACTGGAATTTTGTTTTTGTACCTAACTGCAGGAAGATTATTACATGCACTGAAGGGGAAAGATCGGACACGATCCAGAAATGAAGAGGATGGAACTTTGCTGAGATGGCAAAGATCAGGGGTCAGTTTATTGCTGACCCCTGATATAGATTTTTTTGCAGGAAAATAGAAAATAGAGGAACTTGTGATATATGGTTTTGATGATTAGAAAAAAGTTATTGTAGAAAATGAAAGTCATACTACAACTATTAAGCAGGCAATAAATTTAGACTTATAACCACTATAAAAATTGAAAGTTTTTTCTTTCTTTCTTTCTTTCTTTCTTTCTTTCTTTCTTTCTTTCTTTCTTTCTTTCTTTCTTTCTTTCTTTCTTTCTTTCTCTCTCTTCTTTCCTTCCTTCCTTCCTCTTTCTTTCTTTCTTTCTTTCTCTCTTTCTCTCTTCTTTTCTCTTTCTTTCTTTCTCTTTCTTCTTTCTTTCCTTCCTTCCTTCCTCTTTCTTTCTTTCTTTCTTTCTCTTTCTTCTTTCTTTCCTTCCTTCCTTCTTTCCTCCCTTTCTTTCTTTCTTTCTTTCTTTCTTTCTTTCTTTCTTTCTTTCTTTCCTTTCCTTTCCTTTCCTTTCCTTTCTTTCTTGTCTCAGTCTCTCCCTCCCTCCCTCCACTCCTTCCTTCTGGCATTTTTGGTTTTTCTTTCCTTTTTTCCTTTTCTCTTTTTTTCTTCCTTCCTTCCTTCCTTCCTTTCTCTCTCTCTCTCTCTTCCTTCCTTCCTTCTTTCCTTCCTTCCTTCCTTCCTTCCTTCCTTCTTTGTCTCTGTCTCCCTCTCCCTCCCTTTGTTCCTTCCTTCTGGCATTTTTGGCATTTTTCTTTCCCTTTTTGTTTTTCTCTTTCTTTCTTTTTTCTTTTCTTTCTTCTAAATATTCGATTCTGTAAGTTTTTCTCTTTAATAAAAGCTTAATAAAATTATATGAAAAAAACCCTCAGTTATGTTCTGCAATAGCCGTATTGTGGGGTTTGCATGCGAGGATAACGTTCTGTTGAAATCTCTGTAACAGAAGTGCCTTGATTCTTTCTGTTTCTACATCCTGACAGGCCAGATTCAACCCTGGGTCATTTATGAAAACAGATTATTTTGTAAGAAGAACACACTTTTGTTGAACTAATGTGAGGCTCTGGCCTCAGGCAGAAATTGAGACCACGAAGTACTTGTGATAATGTGTCAGAGATGGGATTTTTAAAAAGTTTTTCAAGGAATTGGCACCCACATCAATGAGATGTTCCTTTTCTCATAGTCTCCTCAGTGTCTCTTTTGATGTTTCTGGAGATGGGATTTTGTTAGTGGGTGAATTGGAAATTATAGATTGTACCAGGGTTGGGCTTCAAAAATTTTAGCAAGAGGTTCTCTGCCCGGTTGCTGGGTGGGCGTGGCCATGGTGGGCGTGGCCTAGACGGCCTCCTGCACCATGGGGGGGGACGACATTTTTGCCCTCCCCAGGCTCTGCAGGCTTTTCTCGAGCCTCCGGGAGGATGAAAATGGCCTCCCCAGGCTCCGGAGGCCCTTTGGAGCTTCCCGAACTTCCAGTAGGCCCGTTTTCGCCTTCCCCGAGCCTCTGTGCGTGCCCTGCACTTACCTGCATACAAAACGGACTGCCTGGGAGGGGGGGCAGGGTAGGCGGGGCCAGCCAGGAGTGGGATTTGGGGGTTCTCTGAACTGCACAGACTCTTAGTTAGAGATTCTCCCAAACCCTAGTAAACCCCAGCAGCCCACCCCTGGATTGTACCCTCCCAATTCCTTCTCCCCGCCATTTTTCAAGGGAGAAAATTAGGTTCTTAAGAGATCGGTACTTTCTAAAATGCAATTCAACGACAAATATACACGTTATTTTGATGAGTCCTGGGTGTGCGTGCCTTCCTGAGGAATAAACAGCCTTGCATGCTCTGTATGGAAATATAAGATTGTCAATACCAATCCAGACTTGCAAAAGGATGCGGAGGCTTGTTAGAAAATCCATGTGGATTTGGCTGGCTTCATGTCAAAGAAGTGATTTCCTTTGTACTGTTTCTGCGTTCAGCTTTCTTCAACCTGAAGCCCTCCAGATGTTTGGACAGCCCTCAAACTGTCGATATGATCTGAGAACCTAGGAGAGACCTTTTGGGGTAACATCAGGCCACACAGGCATCCGATCCAGAATCCTGTCTCATTTCTGGTCAGCCAGATGTTTCCAGAGTTTTTACAGGAATGGCCAAAAGAGAAACTGCTAAACTCACTCAAACGCAATATTGGAAAATACGGTCATTATCAGGGGTGAAATGTAAAATTTGTTACTACTGGTTCTGTGGGCGTGGCTTGGTGGTGGTGGTGGGTAATGTGACTGGGTGGGCGTGGCCAACTTTTTTTTTTTTTTACTTTTAAAAGCATTTTTTTCTACAATCTTAAGAGGTTGCAGGAAAAAAATGCTTTTAAAAGCCTCTGACGATCAGGCAACTCAGCTGGGATCGCCAGAGGCTTTTAAAGGCATTTTTTCCCCCTACAACCTCTTCGGATGAAGAGGTTGTAGAAAAAATGCTTTTAAAAGCCTCTGATGATCCCAGCTGATCCGCGCGATCATCAGAGGCTTTTTAAAAAAACTTTTAAAAGCATTTTTTTGGCCAAAGAGGTTGTAGAAAAATGCTTTTAAAAGTAAAAAACCAGCCTCTGATGATTGCGCGGCTCAGCTGGGCATGGGGGGGGGGGCGCGCAGGGATTTTTGCTACTGGTTCTCCGAACCACCCGCCCCCCATCGCTACTGGATCAGGCGATCCGGTCTGAACCAGGAGCATTTCACCCCTGGTCATTATCGCCCTTTTAGTTTTAACTAGCTGATAACCGGGCGTTGTCTGGGTATTTATTTATCCCAATCCTGTATTAGACAGGAAGAGCAACTTCACCCTGAGTCCTGATTTCGGTGAGAATTAAATTAGTTAAAATTAGCTAGCATGTAACCAGCATAGCCAATGGTGAAGATTGCTGAGACTGTAATTTAATCACATCTGGAGATAACATCTGTTCCCCCAGCCCTGATCGCTTTTGAAAAAACAGGAAGATTACCTAGCTTGGCGTGTGATTCCAGATAACTCTAATCATATCATTGGTTTGATTTATCTTGTACGCCTGTGGTAAAAACATCCTTCTAATGGCTAATTGGAAGTTGTTTTTTTGTTTCTGAGGAAGGGTTAGATCTGAACAGCCAAGAGCAGAAAGAAAGAAAGAAAAATATATTCATTGAAGTAAACAGACTTGCAAGAATTTGTCCTGTGTTAAGAACACACACCAGCACACAATAGATACAAACTCAAGGTAAACCGCTCCAAACTTGATTGCAGAAAATACGACTTCAGCAACAGAGTGGTCAATGCCTGGAATCAGGGTGGATTTGATTTAAATCAAGTCGATTTAAATCATGATTTAAATCATGATTTAAATCACTAGTAAAAAGACTTGATTTAAATCAACTCGATTTAAATTGGAATTTTTAAAGAGCAACTGTCATCTCTGCTACTCCTTTGATCCACTGTTGACTCACCGATAGTCCCAGTGTTGCAGAATATACAGCCTCCTGCTACATAACTAAGCTCCATTTCATGCTGAATAAACTAAATTATTTATGTATCTTAAATAGAAAACTATCTTACGATAGATTTTTACCCCAAAAGTTTTTTATTAAAATAAATTCGATAAAAATAAAAAAATCTGATTTAAATAAAAAAAAATCCGATTTAAATAAAAAAAACCCGATTTTTTTTATTTTTTTAAAAAAAATCATTGATTTTTATCCACCCTGTCTGGAATGCACTACCTGACTCTGTGGTCTCTTCCCCAAACCCCCAAAACTTTAACCTTAAATTGTCTACCGTGGACCTCACCCCATTCCTAAGAGGTCTGTAAGGGACGTGCATAAGCGCACCAGCGTGCCTTCTGTCCCTGTCCTAATATTCCTTTTTACTTACTCTTTTCATGTATTCAAATTATGTTTATACTTTTACCTGTTATCTTATATATGCTTGACAAATAAACTTATGATTTATGAGATACACTTGTATAAGCTAAGCCAGGGGTCTCCAAACTTGGCAACTTTAAGACTTGTGGACTTAAGAATTTTGGGAGTTGAAATCCACAAATCTTAAGGTTGCCAAGTTTGAAACCCCTGAGCTAAGCCATTGTATTTTGGGGATTTGATTTGATTGTGGGGTTTGTTTTTTTGTTTTGTGTTTTGGTGTTGGTTTTAAGCCATTCCTGGCTATTACGTGGACAGGTCCTTGCAGTTTTCTTTGCAACATTTTCAGCAGAGTCTTTACCTTTTGCATTCTTCTTCTTAGGGCTAACCTCAAGTTAAGACAGATCTCTCATAAAGTAGAAAAATTCAGAACAGAACAGAATAACAAAGTTGGAAGGGACCTTGTAGGTCATCTAGTCCAACCCCCCGTCCAAGCGGGAGACCCTACACCATTTCTGACAGATGGCAGTCCAGTCTCTTCTTGAAAGCCTCCAGTGATGAAGCTCCCACAACTTCCGAAGGCAACTTCTGTTCCATGGGTTGATTGTTCTCACTGTCAGAAAGTTCCTCCTTATTTCCAGGTTGAATCTCTCCTTGTTCAGTTTCCATCCCTTATTCCTTGTCCGGCCTTTGGGTGCCTTGGAAAACAGCTTGACTCCCTCCTCTCTGTGGCAGCTCTCAAATATTGGAAGACTGCTATCCTGTCTCCCCTGGTCCTTCTCTTCACTAGACTAGCCATGCTCAGTTCCTGCAACCATTCTTCATATGTTTTAGCCTCCAGTCCCCCAATCATCCTGGTTGCTCTTCTCTGCACTCTTTCTAGAGTCTCAACATCTTTTTTATAGTGTGGTGACCACAACTGGATTACTGGATTTTCTAGCCTGATACTTTTTGTCACTAAACCAAACTGACTCTCAGAATAGAATAGAATAGAATAGAATAGAATAGAATAGAATAGAATAGAATAGAATAGAATAGAATAGAATGAGGAGAGGAGAGGAGAGGAGAGGAGAGGAGAGGAGAGGAGAGGAGAATAGAGAATAGAATGGAATGGGATGGGATGGGATGGGATGGGATGGGATGGGATGGGATGGGATGGGATGGGATAGGATAGGATAGGATAGGATAGGATAGGATAGAATAACAGAGTTGGAAGGGACCTTGGAGGTCTTCTAGTCCAACCCCCTGCTTAGGCAGGAAACCCTACACAACTTCAGACAAATGGTTATCCAACATCTTCTTAAAAATTTCCAGTCTTGTTTGATTTAGTCTGGATTCAGGATTATGAACTGCGAAGTTAATGAAGGCTATTAAGATAACTAATGGACAAGTCCCTGCAGATTTCTGGGCAAGGTTGTTGGAAATGGTTTGCCCTGGCATTTTTCCCAGGGCTGAGAGAGAAAGATTGGCTCAAGGTTGCCCAGCTGGCTTTGTGCTTCAGGCAGAACTAGAACTCACTGTCTCCTGGCTTCTAGCCTGGTGCCTTAACCACTATACAACATTGGCTTTCTTTCTTTCTTTCTTTCTTTCTTTCTTTCTTTCTTTCTTTCTTTCTTTCTTTCTTTCTTTCTTTCTTTCTCTCTCTCTCTCTCTCTCTCTCTCTCTCTCTCTCTCTCTCTCTCTCTCCCCCCCCCCTCTCTCTCTCTCCCTTCCTTCCTTCCTTCCTTCCTTCCTTCCTTCCTTCCTTTCTGTCATTCATTCATACATTTTTCTGTGCCATGTTGATTAAGCCACAGTTGGCTGAATATGTCAACTTCTCTGTCACAGTTCCTATCCTTTAGAAGAATATATCTCAATATATCTGCCTGGCATTATGTCACTTAAAATCCTGGGTCCCCTCCCCCCGCCCAACAAGACTTGGGTTAGATCAGGGGTCAGCAACCTGCGGCTCTGGAGCCGCATGGGGCTCTTTCACCCCTCTGCTGTGGCTCCCTGTCGCTCAAAATATGCGTCACAGCCGCCAATGTGTGACACCTGCCAGCACACGATTTATTGAGTTTTTCAACCCCGGGTAGGCCAACCATGGATAAATCCAAAAAAAGAAAAGTTTCAGAAGAAAACAGAACGTTTAATTCAACTACATTTGCTAGTTTTATGGCCGCTCAAGAAATAGTCAGGCACGGGAAGGGTTTTGTGGCTCCCGGTGTTTTCTTTTCTGTGGGAAATGGGTCCAAATGGCTCTTTCAGTGTTTAAGGTTGCAGACTCCTGGGTTAGATGGATGTATGGCTTTCATGAGTTATGAAGATTATGAGTACCAGTAAATGTTTTTCTCTCTGAATATCACTGGTGTTTGGCTTGTATTGTATTGTTGTTTTAATCTTGTAAGTCTACTCAAAGCTGTCTAGATTGGGGCAACCTACAAATTAAGCAGACAGAAGACAAATGATTGATGATTGATAGATACTGTAGATGCTTTGAGGATTCCCAAGATAGAAAAATAGATGATAAGATAGATAGGTAGGTAGATAGATAGATAGATAGATAGATAGATAGATAGATAGATAGATAGATAGATAGATAGATATAAAGAGGGAGGGAGAGAGATAAGTTAAAGGAATGGCTACTTGGCTACTTGGAGGGACCCCTTATTCCAGAAAATAGAATAGAATAGAGCTGGAGGGGACCTTGGGAGTTTTCTAGTCCAGCCCTCTATCTATCCAGTCCAGATAGATAGATAGATAGATAGATAGATAGATAGATAGATAGGGAAGGAAGGAAGGAAGGAAGAAAGGAAGGAAGGAAGGAAGGAGGGAGGGAAGGGGAGAGAGAGAGAGAGAGAGACAGAGAGAGAGAGAGAGAGAGAGAGATGGTTGGGTTTGCAATGCACTCTTTAAAAAGTTTTTTAAAAACCCTTTTTACCATACAGGTAGTCCTCAACTTATGACTGGTGATTTAGAAACTGTTCAAAATTATGTGAGGACGGAATGAAACAAGTTTTTTATCGACCTTTGAGCATTTCCAGTCATTGTAAAAGTCTTGCCACAGAATTTTTGCTTAATAATCACCACAAAAATGCTCATAAAATCAGATCTGGTCATGTGGGTGCCTTGACTGATGACTGTAACAACTTACCTCCAGAAATCCAGTCCCGATTGCAGTTGTAAGTCTAAGCCTACCTGTATACCCATTTTTTCTTACCATATTTGTGCATGGGCTTATGCAGGCAGAAGCAGCATCGAGTTTAGGAGATAAATCTTACATCTGTAACTCAGAGTGAAATGTGAAACGGCCCCCAGGATTCTCCCGGGCTCTCACCCACTGCTGTAATATTAAATAACTTAACTTGGGTTACTGACTTGAAGCCTACGCAATGTAGGTTTATGACCATGGATCGTTTTGCCAATTAACATTTCATGCTTTAAGATTGCCAAGTTATTTTGCTTGCAGGCCAAGATTAGGTAAGAGGGGTTAATATGTCTGCCTTGCTTCCTCATGTACATTATGTACCGTATATGAAGTACAGCCTGTTATCATTTTTAAAAGCTTTTAAAACAACATTATACTTCTTCAAGTAAGATGATTGCAATTATCCCAACTCTCCTTTTAAAAGTGGGAGTCGGTTTCTTATTATTCTTCGGGAATGCCTCTTTGCCTGTATGAAAGCTCACACCTCCTCCAAAATTTCCATGTTCTATCTTTGGCTGATGGATCCTAGAACTGTCTGGGAGGGTGCCTAGACCACAAGTAGGAGCATAATTGGAGTACAATTCAGCCAGCGGCTGCAACGTTCTTTTTGTCAAACATCTGGAAGAGTAGACAGGACTGAAAGTGTGTTTGTGAAATTCAGAGTCGGCTGCGGGAATGAGATGAAAAGTTGGAAAAACAACCTTTGTTCATACAGGGCAGCTTGGGAAGGAGAAATCTTTAAGTACACATGTTTAAACCAGGTGGAACATATAGAACCCATCCAGGGGTGGTGTCAGCATTTCAAGCTACAGTTACTCTAGTGCTGACATAAGAAAGAGAAGCCAAGGCGTCTGGAGAGGGACGTTTGACTTTTCACCTACTTATTTTCCCGGGAGATGATATCCCCTAGGAGATGGGATGGGAGGGGGGAAATTCCTTTGAGCTGGAGCAGTAGATTAGGGGTAGAGTGACTTGGAAGATGGCAGGGGAGTGGGGAACGGAAAGGGAGGGTTTTGGGTCTGGAAGTCAGTGTCGGCTGCGATGAGTTGGAGCTAGAATGTCGTGCTTAATAAATGGGAGTTTTTCTTCAAAGACTTTGTTTGAAATGCAATTTATTTGAGACGACCTCGAAACTTGACAGGTGGGCTGCTGGGGGTTCGCAGGGGTTCGGGAGAACCTCTAGCTAAGATTCTGTGCAGTTCGGAGAACCCCCAAATCCCACTCCTAGCTGGCCCTGCCCACCCCACCCCACCCCGCCCTGCCCTTCCCACACGGCCCGTTTTGGATGCAGGTAAGTACAGGGCGCGCGTGGAGGCTCAGGGAGGGTGAAAAATGGGCCTACCGGAAGTTCAGGAAGGCCGGAAACGGGCCTGTTTCTGGCCTCCAGAGGGCCTCTGGAGCCTGGGGAGGCTGTTTTCGCCCTCCTGGAGGCTCGAAGAAAGCCTCTAGAGCCCGGGGAGGGCAAAAATACTCCACCCCACTGCCATGGTGAAGGAGGCTGACTAGGCCATGCCCACCATGGCCACGCCCACTCAGCAACCGGGCAGAGAACCCCTTGCTAAACTTTTTGAAGCCCACCCCTGAACACATCTATAAGATAGAGAACCTACAAGTAGTAACTTTCAGAGGGATCTTAGTGTCCTAGTCAGCAGTGTGCTGCACCTGCCCCGCAAACGCCAAGGTATTCCTAGGCTGCATTAATAGAGGGATAGAATCAACATCCCATGAAGTGTTAGGACCACTTTATAATGCCTTAGTAAGACCACACTTGGAATATTGCATCCAGTTCTGGTTGCCATAATATAAAAAGATGTTGAGAGCAGTGGTGGGTTTCAAAATTCTTTACTACCGGTTCTGTGGGTGTGGCTTGATGGGCGTGGCATGGCTTGGTGGGCGTGGCAGGGGAAGGATACTGTAAAATCTCCATTCTGGTGCAGTTGAATAATTGGTTTGATGAGTACATGGATTTTTATAAGTTTCAGAGAAGCTGCTGAGGGAGGGGTGTTGTGCAATATCTGAAGTACTCTTAGGAGTTTGTGCCATGTAGTGAGCTTCTGCTAAATGGTAGTGGGTTAATCCTATTATGTCCGGAAGGATCGTGTCCCGTTCTTAACCCATCACCCTGAAACTGAAGGTCTTTAGTTTTATAGATAGGATGGCCCAGTCTTTCTTAATATCTGCTGGGTGGAGTGGGGGTGGGGGGGCTATTAAGAAAGACTGAGTCTACTTTCTGCCTCTAAAAAAACCCACGTTTCTCCATTTCTCATTTAGGGAAGTATAATATTCTGCCTTTTTAATATTCCTCAAAATATTTCATTCTTCTAGGAGGGGGGCTTCCCACAGAATGATTAAAAAGAATTTGTGGGGCTTAAGAATTGGTGTAGGCTGTAGCTTCTAATGTTCTCCACTGTTGAACATTAGACTCCACCGAGCCTTGGTGGCGCAGCAGACTAAAGTGCTGTTAAGTAGCACCAGCTGTCTGCAATTACTGCAAGTTTGAATCTCACCAGGCTCAAGGTTGACTCAGCCTTCCATCCTTCCAAGGTAGGTAAAATGAGGACCTGGATTGTGGGGGCAATAAGCTGACTTTGTATAAAAAAAGAACACCGCTTGGGGGGGGGGGGCGAAAGCCCTACTAAGCAGGTATATACAAAAGTATGAAGGCTATTGCTTAACACATTGTAAGCCGCCCTGAGTTTCCGGAGAAGGGCGGCATATAAATTGAACAAATAAATAAATAAATAAATGAATGAATGAATGAATGAATAAGTAAATAAATAAAATGCTCCTGAGGCTGATGGAGAGCTATGGATTCTCCCTCCCTCATTTAAAATGCTCCCTAATTTGTTTGATTTAGAAAGCGGCACACAAAATGCTAGATCCCAGTGACTATGCTGTGATTCTTAAAGGAGTATAATTTGATTCTCTTGAGAATCTTGGATTTTTGGTGTTTAAAAGAGCAAGGTACTCTTGGCCCCCAAAAAATCTGCTCTTGAAATCATTACCCTCCATAATTTCAAAAACCAGAGAAGCGTCCAAGAAATTTTGTTCACAAGTGTTGGAAGAAATGTCCATCTGGGTTCAGAGCCAAGCGGGAAGAAAGACAGTGGAAACATGGAGGCTGTTTGGAAAGATGGTTTAATGATGGACAGGACCACATGATTTGAGGTCCTGGGCAAAAAAAGAGCACATGGGTGAGAGGGGGAGAAAGATTATACCCTCTCTTGGGCCCAGCCTTGGATCTTCCTGTTCCTGTGTAAGGAATGTACTCTGATTGGTTGTCAGACTCCCATAACTTTGTAGGTTGTCTTGAGTCCCAGGCCTGGTTGAATCTTGCTGGGTGATGATGTAATGAAGGGGCTTTGGGCAATTCCTATCATGGCTTAATAGCTTTGTCCTGGTTTGGATCTTGAGTGAGGGCTAATCCTATCATATCCTGAGGGCCATGCCTTTTGTGTTGTAGATAAGCTGGCCCAGACTTTTGTCTTGTAGATAGGTTGGCACCAGGGGTGACATCCAGCAGGTTCTGATAGGTTCTGGAGAACCGGTAGCGGAAATTTTGAGCAGTTCGGAGAACCATCAAATATCACCCCTGGCTGGCCCACCAAGCCACGTCCATAGAACCAGTAGTAAAGAAATTTGGATTTCACCACTAAATATCTGCTGCGGGGGAGAGGGGGGTTGGGCAGGGAGCTGAGGCTCTGAGTTTATGTCTTTAGAAACATTTATTTATTTATTTATTGGTTCGATTTATATGCCACCCTTTTCTGGAGACTCAGGGCGGCTTACAATGCGTTAAGCAATAGCCTTCATACTTTTGTATATACCTGCTTAGTAGGGCTTTCAGCCCCCGCTTAGCGGTGTTCTTTTTTATACAAAGTCAGCTTATTGCCCCCACAAACCGGGTCCTCATTTTACCTACCTCGGAAGGATGGAAGGCTGAGTCAACCTTGAGCCTGGTGAGATTTGAACTTGCAGTAATTGCAGGCAGCTGGTGCTAGTTAACAGCACTTTAGCCTGCTGCCCCACCAAGGCTCTGTTTCTCCTTTAGGGAAAATATAATATTCTGCCTTTTTAATATTTCCTAGAATATTTCATTTTCCTAGCAGAGGGGTGGGTGCTAACTTCCTACACAAGGGACCACAGCTGATCCTTCTGGGATTGGCCCAGATTTTTGCAATGGGGATATAAAGAAAACCTTAGCCACATTTTTTCTAGTTTTCCTTCCCCCCCCCCGATTGAAACCAATCAGAATTCTTGTCTAAAATTGCAGATTTTCAGTGTGGGAGGTTGGAAAGGAGAACAAAATTCTCCAGTTTGCCGATGGTGTTGCAAAAACTTGTTTTATGGTTTAGTATGTTAGCCTTCCCAGTGGCACAAGACTCTCTCGTTCACTTATTAACGGACAAAACTCAGTGGCAGTCTTGACTTGAATGACATGCCTTAAATCCAGCAAAATCGCCTTATAACATTTTTACATCCTTTCGTTTCGGTGCAAAATTTTGTTTGCTGTAATTTTTTTAAACTGGTGGGGATTTAAGGGCTCATTTCTCCAATGCAATGTGGAAGAACGGCTCCCTCTAGTGGCTATGGGTTATTCAGCCACATTTTTGTTCTCTTGTCTACTATTTAAAAGTCTCATTGTCTATATCTGTTTGCAACCTCCAATTAATCCAAACAGTTCCTCATGGAAAAACAGTTTTTGATTCAAGGTACGTCAGATCTTCTAACTTAAAGAATGTGTGCAATTTTGATCAACAAGCTCAGCGTCTTAGCCACTGAGACCACTGCATCCCCTTAGTGCCATTTTTAGAGTTTAAAAATGGCAACTGTTCACATGGAATTGAAATATTTATGACAGACATGCTAAGCTAAGTGATTGTGGGGGCAATAAGCTGACTTTGTATAAATATACAAAAGTATGAAGGCTATTGCTTAACGCATTGTAAGCCGCCCCAAGTCTCCGGAGAAGGGCGGCATATAAATTAAAGCAAAAGAAAAAAGAAAAAAGTATGGAATCTTCTCTAATTTGTTCCAGTTGCAATTTCATCTTCAGTTAAGAGGATGTTTACTACCTAGGCTGAGAAAAAATAGGCTGTAATTTTTGCTGGCAAGAGTGAATCAGAAATGGTGATCCTCCTGTCCTGAGGGAAGAAAGGAAGGAAGGAAGGAAGGAAGGAAGGAAGGGGAAAGGAGGGGGAGGGATGAATGGGAGGAGGAAGGAGGGAAGAAGGGAGGGAGGGATGAAGGGGAGGAGGAAGGAGGGAGGGAGGAAGGAAGGAAGGGAAGGAGGAGGGAAGGAAGGAAAGGAAAGGAAAGGAGAAAGGAAAGGAAAGGAGGGAAGGGAAGGGAAGGGAAGGAAGAGGAGAGGAGAGGAGAGGAGGGGGAGGGATGAAGGGGAGGAAGAAGGAGGGAGGGAGGGGGAAGGAGGAGGGAGGGAAGGAAGGAAAGGAAGGAAGGAAGAGGAGAGGAGAGGAGAGGAGGAGGGTGAGAGGGAGGAAGGGGAGGAGGAAGGAGGGAGGAAGGAAGGAAGGAAGGAAGGAAGGGAAGGAGGAGGGAGGGAGGGGGAAGGATGGAAGGAAAGGAAGGAAGGAAGAGGAGAGGAGAGGAGAGGAGAGGGAGGGATGAAGGGGAGGAGGAAGGCGTTGAAATCCACACATCTTTAAACTACCAAGTTTGAAAAAGAGCGAGCTAGAGACTACATTGGCCATGCCAACATTTTCGTTCAGCTGAAATTTAATTCTCGGTACCTACTTAGTTGTGGCTACTCTTTGTAAAATCTGCCTGGTCCATATTGACCAAGCTCCCTCCACATTCATCTCTCAAGGTGTTCAATAAAGATGGTCCTTGTTTAGTGATCACAATTGGGGCCTGCACCTCGGTCATTAAGCAAAGCGGACATTAAGTGAAACCACAGCTGTGCTTCCAATCTTACAAAGCTTTCCTCTGCTTTACAGATCTGGAGAGGTCATAAATGAAAGAACTGGTTACTTTTCATCACTGTTGTAACTGCAGACAATAATCAAATGAAGACTGCCCGTAGAGGTTGGACAGCTCCATCTCAAAGTGAGGTTAATTCATTTTCTTCCACTTCGCACAGAGTTGAATTAGATTGGGGTGTCCAGCCTTGTCAACTTGTGGATTCCAACTCCTAGAATTCCCCAGCCAGTATGGCTGGCTCAGAAATTCTGGGAATTGAAGTCCACAGGTCTTAAATACACCCCTGATCTAATTTGACTTTGAACCTTGTTATTGCTACCAACTGCACAAATAGTATTGTGATATTTAGCACATAATTGGTCCAGAGTGTGATTGACCTACAATTTGCTCTATTATAACTCCACTTCTTATACAAATAATAATAATAATAATAATAATAATAATAATAATAATAATAATAATAATAATAATAATAATAATAATAATAATAATTTTATTTCTATACCGCCCTTCTCCCGAAGGACTCAGGGTGGTGTACAGCCTATTTAAAAACACAGACAAAACAACAATATAAAATTTAAAATAATTAAATAAAGTGGCTCAGATTTAAAACCCCAATAAATGTAAATACCCCAATTTAAAACTATTATGTTGATAGTCCGGCCTGGCGGAACAACAGGGTCTTCAATGCGCAGCGAAACACCCGGAGGTCGGAGATCTTACGTATTTCCGGGGGCAGTTCGTTCCAAAGGGCAGGGGCTCCCACAGAGAAGGCCCTCCCCCTGGGCGTCGCCAGCCGACATAACTTGGCTGATGGCACCCTGAGGAGACCCTCTCTGTGGGAGCGGACTGGTCGTGGGAGGCTATTGGTGCAGAAGACGGTCTCGGAGGTACCCGGGTCCTATGCCATGGAGCGCTTTAAAGGTGGTGACCAACACCTTGAATCGCACCCGGAAGACCACTGGGAGCCAGTGCAGCTCGTGCAGGAGGGGTGTCACGCGGGGCACAACGGATTGCGCCCATAACCACCCGCGCGGCCCGCATTCTGGACCAGTTGGAGCCTCCGAGTGCTCTTCAAGGGGAGCCCCATGTAGAGAGCATTACAATAGTCCAACCGGGAAGTAACAAGGGCATGAGTGACCGTGCGCAGGGCGTCCCGATCCAGAAAGGGCTGCAACTGGCGAATCAGGCGAGCCTGATAAAAGGCCCCCCTGGCCACGGCCGTCATATGCTCTTCTAAAGACAGCCGTGCATCCAGGAGGACACCCAGATTGCGAGCCCTCTCCGTGGGGGGCAAAGATTCACCCCCAATAGTCAGCGATGGCACCTGCTGACTATATCGGGGCGCCGGAATCCACAGCCACTCGGTCTTGGAAGGGTTGAGTCTGAGCCTGTTCCTCCCCATCCAGACCCGCACGGCCTCCAGGCAGCGAGACATCACATCAAGGGCATCGTTGGGGTGGTCTGGGGTGGAGATGTACAGCTGAGTATCATCAGCGTACAGATGGCACTTCACCCCAAAACCACGGATGATCTCACCCAGCGGCTTCACATAAATGTTGAACAGGAGGGGCGAGAGGACCGACCCTTGCGGCACCCCCCATGCGAGACGCCACGAGGTCAACCTCTGTCCCCCTGTCAACACGAACTGCGAGCGGTCGGAGAGGAAGGAGGAGAACCACCGCAAAACGGTGCCCCCTATTCCTAACCCCCTCAACCGCTGCAGCATGATACCATGGTCGATGGTATCAAAAGCCGCTGAGAGATCTAATAGGACTAGGACAGAGGAGCAACCCCTGTCCCGAGCCCTCCAGAGATCATCCACCAACGCGACCAATGCCGTTTCTGTGCTGTACCCTGCCTGAAGCCCGACTGGTACGGGTCTAGATAGATAGCTTCATCCAGGTGCCAGGGAAGTTGTCGTGCCACCATGCTCTCAACAACCTTCGCCACAAAACGAAGGTTGGAGACTGGACGATAGTTGGCTAATTCAGCCAACTACAAAAAAAAAAAAAAAAAAAAAAAGACATATATATATATGTGTGTGTGTGTGTGTGTGTGTGTGTGTGTGTGTATAGTTAATATTTCGGGTTTCTTCCCGTGTAATTGTGGATATATCCCTTTTAGGGATATATCCACAATTACACGGGAAGAAACCCGAAATATTAACTATACACACATACAAACCCGTGAAAACTTACATAAACATATATATATATATATATATATATATATATATATATATATATATATATATATATAATATTATTTATATAAAATATTATATTTATATAATACATACTTATACTCATACTTATTTAAAAATTATATTTATATAAAATATTATATATAAAATATAAATATATATATAGTGGCAGCAACCCGTATCAACCACTAGCACCAGTCAATGGTATTTGTGACACATTTTTAAATGATCAGTCGACTGAGTTTCATGTTTAATGAATAAAATAATAATAATAATATTTAGGCAGTTCAATTTGCATCAAGGAGATAAGATTTGGTTTTCAATGTTAGCAATGCTATATTAGATTAGGCACAATCTACTTACGGTTTATGATTAGGTGTGCATAGCATTAGCAGGGTAATATACACTGACACCCTGGCATAGTCCTACAGTTTGTTAGCTAATTTGGGAAACATTAATTAGCTAACAGCCCTACATGGTTAGAACTGGAAGCAAGATGAGGTTCAGTCAATCAAAACATTTGGTAACATTTCCACAGAAGCCTGAGCCAGAGAGAGAGTCGTCAAGGAAGCCAAACATTATAGAAAAATACTGTTGCTTAGTATCTTCAAGAAGAGTTGTGCAAAACTATTTTTGAGTGATAAAGCGAAGGTTGTATCTGCTTACATGGGTTGCCAAAATTCAAATCTCAGGAAAATTTAGATGCTGAAAACTTATTGCTGTTGGATACTGATTCTAATTTTTGCGGTTGTTTGTCGCACAGTCAGCCAGATGTTCAGACTGGGTTTGGCATTCTTATCCACCTATCAGATTCTTCCCAATGACCTGGAATAGGCAGATGCTCTACCCCGAATTAAGGGATTGCAAGATCGTAAATGAATGAATGAATGAATGAATGAATGAATGAATGAATAAATAATTTTATTTCTATACCGCCCTTCTCCCGAAGGACTCAGGGGGGTGTACAGGACAAGGACAAGGACAAACATCAGTTAAAAATAATTAAAATTATTACATAATTTTATGTAAAAAGGGAAGGTTTCTCCCCCCCCCCCCCGCCGCCTTTCTATAAAGGAGAGGGGAAATTTGAACTTCTATTTTTGCAACCACTAGATGGCAGCAAAGTATGTAGAGTTTTGGAAGGAAGAAATTTAATTAGCAACATCAATAGCGCTTAGATTTATATACCGCTTTGCTGTGCTTTCCAGCCCACTCTAAGCGATTTACAGAGTCAGTCTCTTGCCCCCAACAATCTGGGTCCTCATTTTACCCACCTTGGAAGGACAGAAGGCTGAATCAACTTTGAGCTGGTCAAGATCAAACTCCTAATTCCTGGCTGTGCGCAGAGTTAGCCTGCAATACTGCATTCTATCAGGAAGGAAGGAAGGAAGGAAGGAAGGAAGGAAGGAAGGAAGGAAGGAAGGAAGGAAGGAAGGAAGGAAGGAAGGAAGGAATAGCACTTTTATATACCGCTTCACAGTGCTTTTACAGCCCTTTCTAAGCAGTTTACAGAGTCAGCCTATTGCCCTCGACAATCTGTGTCCTCATTTTACCCACCTCAGAAGGATGTAAGGCTGAGGGAGGGAGGGAGGGAGGGAGGAAGGAAAGAAGGAAGGAAGGAAGGAAGGAAGGAAGGAAGGAAGGAAGGAAGGAAGGAAATAATATAGCTGTACAGAGGAAGAAAAGAAGGGAGGGAGGGATAGAGGGAGGGAAGAAATAATATAACTATACAGAAGAAGGGAGAGAGGGAAGGAAGGAGGGAGGGAGGGAGAGTGAAAATATTATAGCTATACAGAGGAAGGGAGGAAAGAAGGAAGGGAGGAAAGGAAAGGAAATAAAATAGCTGTACAGAGGAAGGAAGGAAAAAAGGAAGGAGGGAAGGGACAGTGGGAGGGAGGAAGGAAGGAAGGAAATAATATATCTGCACAGAGGAAGGAAAGGAGGGAGAGAGGGAGGAAGGAAGGAGGGAGGGAGGGAGGGAGAGAGGGAGAGAGGGAGAGAGGGAGAGAGGAAGGAATAGCGCTTCACAGTGCTTTCCAGCCCTCTCTAAGCAGTTTAGAGAGTCAACATATTTCCCCCAAGAATCTGGCTCCTCATTTTACCCACCTCGGAAGGACGGAAGGCTGAGTCAACTTTGAGCCAGCAGGATCGAAGGAATCAAACTCCTGGCAATGTGAGCAGAATCAGCCTGCAAGACTGCATTTCTAACCACCCGCGCCACCACGGCTCTTGGAGAATAGAAATTAGACACAGTTTAATCCCAATTTCCAGAGATAACCTAAACATGTTGCTGTTAGAAGTTTGTGCCTTATTCTTCTTAAGAAGAGATGGGTAATAAACTTGGGTTTCACTAAGCTAAGGAGACTTTTCATCTTTGTATTTGGATCCTGGCTTGACAAAGGAGCCCATCTCTCATTTCCTAAATGTAACTCCTTCCCCTTCTCCCTTTTTCCCTTCTTCTCCTTCTCCTTCTCCTTTTTCTTTCCCTTCCCTTCCTCCTTCTTCCTTCTCCTTCCCCTCCTTCTCCTCCTTCCCCTTCTCCTCCTTCTCCTTCCCCTTCTCTTCCTTCCCCTTCCCCTTCCTCTCCCTTCTTCCTCCTCCTTCCCCTTCTCTTTCTCCTTCCCCTTCTCTTCCTTCCCCTTCTCCCTTCTTCCCTTCTCCTCCTTCTCCTTCTCCTTCTCCTTGTCCTTCCCCTTCTCTTCCTTCCTCTTCCCCTTCCTCTCCCTTCTTCCTCCTCCTTCCCCTTCTCTTTCTCCTTCCCCTTCTCTTCCTTCCCCTTCTCCCTTCTTCCCTTCTCCTCCTTCTCCTCCTTCCCCTTCTCCTCCTTCTCCTTCTCCTTCTCTTCCTTCCTCTTCCCCTTCCTCTCCCTTCTTCCTCCTCCTTCCCCTTCTCTTTCTCCTTCCCCTTCTCTTCCTTCCCCTTCTCCCTTCTTCCCTTCTCCTCCTTCTCCTCCTTCCCCTTCTCCACCTTCTCCTTCTCCTTCTCTTCCTTCCCCTTCCCCTTCGTCTCCCTTCTTCCTCCTCCTTCCCCTTCCCCTTCCTCCTTCTCTTCCTTCCCCTTCTCCCTCCTTCCCTTCCCCTCCTTCCCCTCCTTCTCCTTCTCCTCCTTCTCCTTCTCCTTCCTCTTCTCTTCCTTCCCCTTCCCTTTCCTCTCCCTTCTTCCTCCTCCTTCCCCTTCTCCTTCTCCTTCCTCTTCCTCTTCTCTTCCTTCCCCTTCTCCCTTCTTCCCTTCTTCTCCTTCTCCTCCTTCTCCTCCTCCCTTCCCCTCCTCCTTCTTCCCCTTCCCCTTCTCATCCTCCTTCTCCCTTCCCCTCTTCCTCTTCCTCCTCCTTCCCCTTCCTGCTTCTCCTTCTCTTCCTTCCCCTTCTCCCTCCTTCCCTTCTCCTCCTTCTCCTCCTTCTCCTCCTCCCTTCCCCTCCTCCTTCTTCCCCTTCCTGCTTCTCCTTCTCTTCCTTCCCCTTCTCCCTCCTTCCCTTCTCCTCCTTCTCCTCCTTCTCCTCCTCCCTTCCCCTCCTCCTCCTCCTTCTTCCCCTTCCCCTCCTTCTCTTCCTCCTCCTTCCCCTTCCCCTTCTCATCTTCCTTCTCCCTTCCCCTCTTCCTCCTCCTTCCTCTTCCCGCTTCTCCTTCTCTTCCTTCCCCTTCTCATCCTCCTTCTCCCTTCTCCTTTCCACTTTCAGCTTTCCTCTTCTCCTGGAGATGAGACAGCTCCTCCTCCTCCTCCTCCTCCTGCTTTGGTGGCTCATCCTAAAGCTGAATGTTTACATCGATTTCCCTCCAGGAAGGCTGTGAGTAAGCGCACACTCTCTCTTCCTCCTCTTCATCTTGTTCTGCGGCAGCTGAAGACATGTGAGAAGCCAAACTTAGAGGCTTTTCCAGGCCACTTTTGCCAGAAGGTTGTTCTGGCCCCAGGCAGCCGATCGCCTCTTCCACAGAACTCCCAAACTCCCGTCAGCTCCTGTAGCAACTCGAAGCAGGGCTGTGAATCACAAAGCTTTTGCCAATTTCAGTTGAAGTTTTGTTAAATTGGCAAGATGATCATGTAGATAATTAGACCAGAATTCCCAGATGGTGGAAGTAAGCTGTTTATCGTAGTCTGGCAACATGCAGATAGGGACAGTGGGCGTTTCCCTTCCCCCTTTTCTTTTCTTTGCAAAACTTTCCAAGCCATAAACTTGGTTCATGCAAAATAAGTAACTTGATTACTGGGTAATTCGGGTTTGTTATGTCCTTATAAGGACATCCGCCGGGGATTGGCTAATCCACCGGTGGGAAATTTGAAATGCTGTCTCTGGGTGGCGCGACTGCCGGAGCGCATAAAAGGAGAGCTCCGGCAGCGCAGCCGCCAGTCTTGTTCTGTACTAAATAAAGTGCTGAATGGACCAAGCTGGTCGTGTCTTCTTTTCCTGCGCCTGATCTAACACTGGCGACGAAGGACACAAAGAACCACAGCAATGAACCTCGTGGCACATCTCCAAGTGACCATCTGGGCTGAAGTCACTGAACAGAAGCCACCGAGAAGCATGGCAACGCCGCAAGCTCCACTCGTCTCGCTTGCTGCCTTCAACCCCGGAAAGGAGAAATGGAGATCGTATATGATCCGGTTTCGCCAGTTCCTGAGGGGTAACAACTTTCAAGACCTCACAGATGACTGCAAACGAGCCCTCTTCCTGGCCCACTGAGGCTCTGAAGTCCTGGAAATGGCCATCGACCTCATGGCCCCGACAGACATCGAGGAAATGTCGTGGACTGACCTCCAAGAAGTGCTACAAGAGCCCCGACTGGAACCCCGATCTCAAACCGCTTCACCTTCCAGCAGAGGAACCAGATGGAAGGAGAGTCCATCAAGGATTTTGTGGCAGCCCTGCGCCAAATCGCAGCCAACTGCGAATTCGACAACGTGGAGAATGCCCTCAGAGACCGCATCGTGTTTGGAATGAGGGACATGGCACTCCAGAAGAAGTTCTTGAGTAGGAAGAAAATTACACTCAAGGACATTGTCGAAGAAGCCACGGCTGCGGAAACTTCAGAGAAAGCGGCGGCCGCAATGATGAAAGCCAAAGCGGTCCATAAAATCCAAAAGGCTCCCCAAAGCTCCACCGACGACTCCACCGCTGGATCCGAGTCCGAAGAGGAAATGGCCGTCCACAGGGTTCTAATTGCATAATTAGAAGGCAACTTTGTCTGTGGTTGCCCAACGCCATAAACCAGGGGTGAAATGTAAAATCTGTTACTACCGGTTCTGTGGGCGTGGCTTGGTGGTGGTGGGGTTTTAATGTGACTGGGTGGGCGTGGCCAACTTTTTTTTTTTTTTTAACTTTTCAAAGCATTTTTTCTAATGCTTTGAAAAGCCTCTCTGCCGATCAGGCAACTCAGCTGGGATCGTCAGAGACTTTTCAAAGCATTTTTTTTAACTACCTCTTTGGCCAAAGAGGTTGCAGGAAAAAATGCTTTGAAAAGCCTCTGAGATCCCAGCTGAGCCGCGCGATCATCAGAGGCTTTTTTTTTTACTTTTAAAAGCATTTTTTCTAATGCTTTGAAAAGCCTCTGGCGATCAGGCAACTCAGCTGGGATCATCAGAGACTTTTCAAAGCATTTTTTTTAACCACCTCTTTGGCCAAAGAGGTTGCAGGAAAAAATGCTTTGAAAAGCCTCTGAGGATCCCAGCTGAACTGCACGATCATCAGAAGCTTTTTTTTTTTTACTTTTAAAAGCATTTTTTTGTCGGAAGAGATTGTAGAAAAAATGCTTTTAAAAGTAAAAAAAGAAAAAAAAAAGCCTCTGATGATCGTGCGGCTCAGCTGGGCATGTTGGAGGGGGCGCAGGGATTTTTGCTACCGGTTCTCCGAACCACCCGCCACCATCGCTACCGGATCGGGTGATCCGGTCCGAACCAGGAGCATTTCACCCCTGCCATAAACCTTGAATTACCCAGATTGGACAGATTTACACAATACACACTAAGCCCCAGCAAAGAAAGAAACTGAGATTGACACCAACCAATCTTATTTTACTGTATGAAAACCTTGGTGAATGTGATCTCAATTATAAATGAGAAATAATCTAAGAAACTGGGCAAAGAGGAATTTGCAGTTGTCTCCTGGATTGGACATGCCTTTGGTGCAAACCACAACTCTCTAGTATGTTCTTAATTAAAATGCATGGTTGACCGAAACAGCCATGTATTTTAAAAGCCAGGAAAGTCTACAGAGTACAGGCAGACCTCAATTTACGACCACAACGGAGCCCCAACTTTTTGTTGCTAAGTCAGACATTTGTTAAGTGAATTTTGTTTCACTTTACGACCTTTCTTGCTACAGTTATTAAATGAATCACTACACTTGTTAAGTTAGCATCGTGGTTGTTAAGGGAATCTGTCTTCCCCGTTGACTTTGCTTGTCAGAAGGTCCGAAAAGAGGATCACGTGACCCCAGGATGCGGCAACCGACATAAGTATGAGTCAGTTGCCAAGTGTCTGAATTTTGATCACGTGTCCACGGGTATCCCTGCTTGGGATACAACGGTCGTAAGTGTGAAAAACGGTGCTAGGTCACTTTTTTCAGTGTCGTCGTAACTTCGAATTGTCACTAAATGAACTGTGTGTAAGTCAAGGGCTTCTTGTAAAGGTAAAGATAAAGGTTCCCCTCACACCTATGTGCTACTCGTTCCTGACTCTAGGGGGTGGTGCTCATCTCCGTTTCAAGCTGAAGAGCCAGCGCTGTCCAAAGACGTCTCCGTGGTCATGTGGCCGGCATGACTCAATGCCAAAGGCGCATGGAATATTGTTCCCTTCCCACCAAAGGTGGTCCCTATTTTTCTACTTGCATTTTTTAGTGCTTTCGAACTGCTAGGTTGGCAGAAGCCGGGACAAGTCACGGGACCTCACTCCGTTACGCGGCGCTCGGGATTCGAACCGCTGAATTGCCAGCCTTTCGATCGATAAGCTCACCGTCTTAGTCACTGAGCCACTGCGTCCTTGGCTTCTTGTACAACCTCCTTATTTGAAATATTTTTTGTAAGTTATTTCCTAGCTTACAATTAACACGGTCCTTGCTGGCAGACTTCAAACCTAAAAGGCGTGACACGAGAGGAAAAAGACATGAGAAACCTCTGACACTATTAATTAGCCAGAGAACTGAACTTGCCTTCTTGCAAGTTTGTTTTTAAAGGAAGTCCCCAACTTCCGACCAATCGCTTAGCAGCCGCTCAAACTTACAACAGACCTCCCCAGGGTTGTTATGACCTTTTTTTTCTGAAGTTCTGATGGACAGGCCCCCTTGCAAGTCATGGGACCGTATTTTGGGCACTCTGCAAACCAGACTACCGTTTGCAGAGTCACATGTTTGCATTTTATGACATTTTGCCCCAAATCAGCATTTCCAGGTGCCAATTATGGCAGAATAATTGGTTCGTTTAATGACTGCAGCGATCATAGAATATAGAGTAGCAGAGTTCGAAGGGACCTTGGAGATTATCTAATCCAACTCCTTTTAAAACATATGAAGAACGGCTGCAGGATTTGAGTTTGGCTAATCTAAAGAAAAGAAGGATTAGGAGCGACATGATAGCAGTATTCCAGTATTTGAGCCACAAAGAACAGGGGGGTCAAATTATTCTCCAAAGCACCAGAAGGCAAGAGAAGAAACAATGGATGGAAACTAACTAAAGAGAGGAGCAATCTGGAATTAAGGAGAAACTGTTCTGCCCCAACTACGGACCCCAAAGAACGCAGCACACACAAAATCTATACAAAGCTTATTTTACTCAAATAACTCAGTCTTTTTCAACCAAAGGCTGTTAATAAACTTCCTTAACAGCCTACAAGAATTCTAAGATAAGGTAATCACAGTCTTACTAGGGTTGGCAGAAAGCCCAGAAGCAATTTTGCAGAGAATCCAGATGCAAAGGAGAGTGAACTAAAGTTGTTCCCTACAGCTTGCTGCAATCGGCGTTCCTCCTTAAATAGGCTAAGGTAGTGGCCAATTAGCCCCAAGCCTTACTCTCGAGGAGACCTCCTCCTGAGGAGCCACTCCTGCCTTTTGGCAGCTCTGCGCGTCCGTGCATCGAGAAGAGGCTCCTCCTCTTCGTCCTCTTCACTTAAAGGAGTTTCTGGAGGTTCTGAAGGCCCTGGCTGAATCCCTGCCTCTGGCACCACATCTTCTCCAGCCTCCTCACTGTCCGACTCGAGCGCCAGCTGCACAGGCTGCTGGTGCAGCACCACACCAGCCTCCTTGTTGTCGGAATCAGCTACAATCTGCACAGGCTGCTGATGGGCCACAACAGAAACTTCCTAACAGTGAGGACAATTAACCAGTGGAACAGCTTGCCTCCAGAAATCGTGGGCGCTCCATCACTGGAGGCTTTTAAGAAGGGACTGAACATCTACCTATCTGAAATAGTATAGGTTCTCCTGCTTGAGCAGGGGCTGGACTAGAAGACCTCCAAGGTCCCTTCCAGCTCTATTCTATTCTAAACTCCCTTCACAATGCAGGAAAGTCTATATAACATTTTAGACAAGCGACTGTCCAATCTTACTTAATCACGTAATGGCCACCATTGAAAAAGATGTAAAAATGATTTACAGTCATATGACAATCCACTTTAGGACCACCGTGGGCAGGCTCCATTACAGTCGTAAGTTGAGGATGACTTAGTTCTTGGCAAAAGAAGAAACAAAAAGAGTAATTCTAAGACTGTACAGCCATCAAGTCTGATATTCTTGATGGCTCTACAGTTTTGGAATTGCTTTCTTCTCTTCCGGAGTTTTGATGGGAGAGAGAGGCACATAGATAAGATTTACAGTAGTGCTTATAAACATTTATAGTAGTACTTATAAAGGAAGTACTTATTGTTGTGGCCCGCCAGCAGCCTGCGTGGATCGTGGCTGATCCCGACGACGAGGAGGCTGGTGTGGTGTCACACCAGCAGCCTGCACAGCCGGCGCTCACATCGGACAGCGAGGAGGCCGAAGAGGATGTGATGCCAGAGGCAGAGACTCAGCCAGGGCCTTCAGAACCTCCAGAGGCTCCTTCAAGTGGAGAGAGCGAAGTAGAGGAGCCTCTCCTCAATGCTCGGGCACTCAGGGCTGCCAAAAGGCAGGAGTGGCTACTCAGGAGGAGGAGGTCTACTCGACAGTAGGGCTTGAGGATAATTGGCCACTCCCTTAGCCTATTTAAGTCGCACGCAGCTAGTGCTTTCTTGCTAGAAACAGCGTCTTATTACTACAGAGCATCTTGGAGAGCGAGCCACTTCTTATATCTGGTTTTCTGGGCTGATTGCCAACCTTTGTCGGACTTTGTTCTTAATAACTTTGATAAGGACCCTTTGCACGGGAAGCCTGCATTCTTGAAAGGGGTTTGTTTGGAATTAAACAGCGTTTGCGAAGCTTGGTGTGTGTCACATTCTCTGGGAATTCGAAGCTGAGGCAGAACACTTATAAAACATTTGAGGCCGATGTCAGAAGCGAACAAACCTCCCTTTCCCTGTTCCTTTATTCGTTTGCTCTCACGCTTTGATGTCCTTGATTTTTATCTCAACGGCATTAACACTCCGAGGCGGAACATTTCAAATATTAATGAAGGAATTTTAGCATGCTGCTGCTTTTAGATCATCCGTGACTAATTTGCACCCCGTGCTGGAAATGCATGCATACATCGATAAAATTTTGCAACGCAATGCAACTTTTCTTAAATGATCCAGGCACGCGTGTGGCTTTAGCCCCAGAGGTGGGAAAGAAAAGCCCCCAAAGTTCGAGAAATGGCATAAATCATGAACTTCTCTCAGCCTAAAACAGGAACTTCTTTTAGTGTAAATTTCTTTTTGCATCTTTAACATGGAATCTTAGCATGAAGATTTCATGTTTTCCTCTTTTTTTCTCCCCCCCCAAACATTTTTTATTAGGTTATAAAGTATTATAAAATGCAAAATACAAAAGTAAATAAAAGAGCATTGAGGAGGGAGGGGAAGGATGAAGGATAGGGAAAGAAAAAGGGAAAGAAGCATTGATTTCTGACTGCAGTAGAATAAGGCATCAGCATCGAATCACAGCTTTTTGTTTTCCCATCATGATAAGAACAAGTCATTTCTATAAAAATCTATCAGTCTAATCTATAAAACCCAAAGTCAAAGTTACATTTTTTTCCCCACATCGAGCACGAAATTCAGAAGCGGGTTTCCATGTGGGAAAAAAAAAAGTTTTTTCCTGTTGTTTTGTTGTTTAAAACATAAGATTTCATATTTTCCTAGCTATCTTTAAAGACTTCCTCCTGTGTGTGTTTTTGTCCTTTATTCTTTTCCTCAACGGAGATGCGCTGTTCTTTTGCAAAGAGGCCTTTGAGGAGAAAATGTGGCTGTGATATTGTTGTGCTGTTGGAAATGGGGCAGTGATTTGGACATCCCTGGGGGGCGGGGGGGGGGGAGAGAGAGAGAGAGCTCTGTTGATGAAAGGAATGCATGTTTTTCAGTGGGAATGTTGTGAGGGTGGTTTTGTGAGGCGGGAGGGCGAGAAGAGAGGTAGCAGCTGTGGGGGTACCTTCTGTTTGCAGGTTATCCACAGGGGGTGGGCTGCTGGGGGTTCGCAAGGGTTCGGGAGAACCTCTAGCTAAGATTCTGTGCAGTTTGGAGAACCCACAAATCCCATTCCTGGCTGGCCCCGCCCGCCCCTCCCAGGAGTCCCCACGCGGCCGATTTTGGATGTAGGTAAGTGCACGGAGGCTCAGGGAGGGCAAAAAACGGACCTACCGGAAGTTCGGGAAGGCTGGAAATGGGCCCGTTTCCGGCCTCTAGAGGGCCTCCGGAGCCTGGGGAGGCCGTTATCACCCTCCTGGAGGCTCGACGAAAGACCCCAGAGCCCGGGGAAGGCAAAAATGTCCTCCCCCTGTGGTGCAGGAGGCCGACTAGGCCACTCCCACCATGGCCACGCTCACCCAGCAACCGGGCAGAGAACCCCTTGCTAAAATTTTTGAAGCCCACCTCTTGTTATCCACCTGGATTGACGATCAAAAGGTCCGGCATGGTTGCAAAACTCAAGACGTACCACGGGAGCTTTCTGTGGTCTGAGTTCTTGCAACCACTTCACGGGGCACCTAGTTTCCTGATCCTTTAGCCCAGTGTTTCTCAATCTTGGCGACTTTTAAGATAGGTGGGCTTCGACTCCCAGAATGCCCCAGCCAGCCATGCTGCTCCAACACTGGAAGGAGAGATTGGATAACCATTTGTCTGAAATAATATAGGCAGGGGGTGAAATCCAACAGGTTCGAATAGGTTCTGGAGAACCGGTAGCGGAAATTTGAGGTAGTTCGGAGAACCGGCAAATACCACCTTTGGCTGGCCCCAGGAGTAGGGTGGGAATGGAGATTTTACAATATCCTTCCCCCAGGAGGGGAGGGAATGGAGATTTTACAGTATCCTTCCCCTGGAGTGGGGTGGGAATGGAGATTTTGCAATATCCTTCCCCTGCCATGCCCACCAAGCCACGCCCACAGAACCAGTAGAGAAAAATTTTGGATTTCACCCCTGAATATAGGGCAGTGTTTCTCAATGTTGGTGGCTTTAAGATGGGTGGACTTCGACTCCCAGAATCCCCCAGCCAGCAAAGCTGGTATAGGGTTTCTTGCTTGGGCAGGGGGTGGGACTAGAACAGGGGTCTCCAACCTTGACAACTTTAAGCCTGGAGGACTTCAACTCTACAGAATTCTGGGAGTTGAAGTCCTCCAGGCTTAAAGTTGCCAAGGTTGGAGAGCCCTGGTGTAGACAATATGCCCCTCAAAAGCCTTAGATGGCAGGCATATGATATGGCAGGTTTCCATCGATATCCAAGACATGGGTGGAACAACAATTGGATCATGGTTGGGTGCTGTTGGCAGGATAGAGAAGGTGTGGTATCCTCCAGTTGTTTTGGACTCCAAGACCTATCTTCCTGAACAAATGACAAGGGTTAATGTGGTTGCCTCACAAAATAACTAAGGATACCTGCTTGCTTGTCTCTGTGTTTTTTAGAAGTGTAGGAAGTTAGCACCCACCCCTTTCCTGGAAGAGTGAAATATTTTAGGAAATATGAAAAAGGCAGAATATTGTATTTCTCTGGATGAGAAATGGAGAAACATGTTTTAAAGACAAAGCAGCTTCCTGCCTCCCCCACACACACCTTTATTAATGGGCCATAATCTGCAACACAATAGCAACAGAAACTAACACAATGGGACCCATCTAGGACAGAAATTCACCACATGGCACCTGGGAAGATTACATCAGCCAGCAAGGCTAGCTAAGACCCCCCACCCCCTGGGAGTCTGACAACCAATCAGGATACTCTTTTGGGGGTCCAGGAAGTTCAAAGCCAGAGAGGGCATAAAACCCGGGGACTCACACCATCTCTGCCCTTTTCTGTTCAGGAACTCAAGCCATGTGATCCTGTCCACCATTAAACCATCTTTCCAAGCAGTCTCCATGTTTCCAGTGTCTTTTTCCCCACTTGGAGCAGAACCTAGAAGGAGATTTCTTCCAACAAAAGAACGTGTGGTCTCCTACAGAGTCATTTATGGACAATGGCAGCAAAATGCTAAGATGTTCAGCAGAGATGGGGAAACCTGTGATTTGCAATCTCTAAGTGGAACGAGCTTCGGTTATGCTTCTAAGTTTTATTTCAACAGCACTAAACCATGATCCAATTCCATCCGATCGATGGAAACCTGCCATATCATATGCCTGCCATCTAAGGCTTTTGAGGGGCATATTGTCTACACCAGGGGTCTCCAACCTTGGCAACTTTAAGCCTGACGGACTTCAACTCGCAGAATTCTGGGAGTTGAAGTCCACCAGGCTTAAAGTTGCCAAGGTTGGAGACCCCTCAACTTAGAAGACCTCCAAGGTCCTTCCAACTCTGTTATTCTGTTATTCTGCCTCTCCAATTTCACTCCACCTCTTGCTCTTTTTTTCCTATGATCTTTCCTCTCTTCCAACAGCCAGTTTTCCGTGATTCTACTCGTTGGATAATTTCTTCTTGCATTTTGGTGAGCGCTGTGCATTTGCCCCAAGGCAGTTGATCTTTCCAATCGTTTTGTGTGTGAAGGGGTCTGCATTAACTAAGGCAAGCCTCGGGGGAGAGGATGTTCCATGGAAGGGACCTTGGAGGTCTTCTAGTCCAGCCCCCTGCTCCAGGTAGTAGACCTTATATAACATCCTTGCCAAATGGTTATCCTGTCTATTCTTGAAAACCTCCCGTGATGGAGCAGCTCCCCAACTTTAGGAGACAAGCTGTTCCACTGACTAATTGATCTCACTGTCAGAAAATTTCTCTTTATCTGGAGAAGCAAAGGAATTGGGTGGGTGGCAATAACAGAAATGTGACATTTATTATGTCCAACTCTCATTATTCATCATGAAAGTCCTATTTCCTGATTTCTTCCCTTTCCATTTTTTTTCTCTTGATCTGTCTCACTTTATAAAGATTGCACCACTGTTTATTGGCACAGAAGGAGAGATTTGGGGGGGGGGAAGGAATTGCCCCTCCCATGAGCTGCCTTTATGCCTGTAGCTGCATTGATTAATGGGAAAAGTTGGTGCTTGCCAATCTCAGCCACGTTAAAATGGATGAACTTCAACTCGCAGAATTCCCCAGCCTAGCATGGAGTTGAAATCCATGCATCTTGTAGTGGCTGAGGTTGAGAAATTCTGACATAGCTGAAGCATGTGTGTCAGAGGATTTGGTGAGAAAATTAGAAGGGGCAAATATGAGACCTATTTTCCTCTTCCTGGCCCTATTGCCACTTCTTCTTTCTGGATCAAAAATATGTGGGGGAGGGAGGGAGGAGTGGAGAGAGGGAGGAAAGGGGAAGGAAGGAAGCAAGCAAGTAAGCGAGGAAGGGGTGGAGAGAGGGAGGAAAGGACAGGGAAGGAAGGAAGGAAGGAAGGAAGGAAGGAAGGAAGGAAGGAAGGAAGGAAGAAAGAAGTGGAGAGAGGGAGGAAAGAAGAAGAACGGAAGAGGTGGAGAGAGAGAAGAAAGGACAGGGAAGGAAGGAAGGAAGGAAGGAAGGAAGGAAGGAAGGAAGGAAGGAAGAAAGAAAGAAAGAAAGAAAGAAAGAAGTGGAGAGAGGGAGGAAAGAGGAAGGAAGGAAGGAAGAGGTAGAGAGAGGGAGGAAAGAGGAAGGAAGGAAGGGAGAGGTGGAGAGAGGGAAGAAAGGACAGGGAAGGAAGGAGGGAAGAAAGAAAGAAAGAAGTGGCGAGAGGGAGGAAGAAAAGAGTGGAGAGAGGGAGGAAAGGATAAGGAAGGAAGAATATGTGGGGGAGGGAGGGAGGGAGGAAGGAAGGAAGGAGTGGAGAGAGGGAGGAAAGGGGAAGGAAGCAAGCAAGCAAGCAAGGAAGGAAGGGGTGGAGAGAGGGAGGAAAGGACAGGGAAGGAAGGGAGAAAGAAATGGAGAGAGGAAGGAAGGAAGGAAGGGGTGGAGAGAGGGAGGAAAGGACAGGGAAGGAAGGAAGGGAGAAAGAAATGGAGAGAGGAAGGAAGGAAGGAAGGAAGGAAGGAAGGAAGGAAGGAAGGAAGGAAGGAAGGACTTGGAAGCACTTGGATTGAATCTTGGAACTGGCCAAAAACTGTTGAATTGAATTGGCTTCTTCCCTACAAATCGGACACTTCAGTTCCTTCCCAGACAAACCAATTCTGAATTCCGAAGGAATCTAGAATGTTGCTTTGATGGCCTGCTTGAATTCAAATGGGGTGGATTGGCCAAGCCGAACTGGAACCGGAAATTGCATTGGTTTGCGAAGACTGGATTTTGCCTCTGGAGCCCTCCCTCCCTCCCTCCCCCCACCCCAATCTCTGCCTCTACCTAGCTCCAAATGCTGTGATGCAGCCCCTCCTCCACAATTGCCTAAGCGGTTGACACAACCTGCCAGCCATTGGTTAGCAAATAGGAGCAAAGCTGAATATCTGACTCTGACATTTGCCTCCAAAAGACCAGGGATCCTTCAGCCTGCTGGAAGCCTCTAATTAGTTAAATCTCCCCACGGAGCCCTGAGAAAGGAGAGGATTAGCTGATCCCAGGAGGGAGACAAAACTGGGGGGGACGGGGTGGGGGGGACAGGGGCTTCTCAGCAAACCTTAGCAGATACCAACTTTCCCTGGTCCCAAAAGGTGTCAGGCAAACTGGGTAGATATTTCAAGACGCAAGGAATCCAGAGGTGGGTTTCAGCAGGTTCTGACCAGTTCTGGCGAACCGGTAGCGGAAATTTTGAGTAGTTTGGAGAACCGGTAGTAAAAATTCTGACTGGCCCCGCCCTCATCTATTCTCTGCCTCCCAAGTCCCAGCTGATTGGGAGGAAATGGGGATTTTGCAGTAACCTTCCCCTGGAGTGGGGTGGGAATGGAGATTTTACAGTATCCTTCCCCTGCCACGCCCACCAAGCCATGCCAATCAAGCCATGCCATGCCACGCCCACCAAGCCACGCCCGGTAGTAAAAAGTTTTGAAACCCACCACTGAAGGAAGGATGAGGCTCAAGCTATGCTCAGAAATTCTGTGTCCCCTTTTTCTGAGGGCTAAAAAGGTGTGACTACAGTTAGTCCTCAATTTATGGCCACAATTAAGCACCAGATTTCTGTTGTTAAGCGAGACAGTGATTTAAGTGATTTTTATAACCTTTTATTACATTTTACGACCCCATTTTTACGACCTTTTTGGCCACCGTTGTTAAGTGAATCACCGCATTGTTCAGTGAATAACATGGTTGTTCAGTGAATCTGGCTTCCCCATGGACTTTGCTTGTCGGACGGTCATAAAAGCGGATCACGTGACCCTGGGGACGCTGCAACCGTCATAAATATGAGTCAGTTGCCAAAACGTCTGAATTTTGATCCTGTGCCCATGGGGATGCTGCAATGGTCATAAGTGTGAAAAACGGCCATAAGTCACTTTTTCAGTGCTGTTATAACTTCAAATGGTCACTAAATGAGGACTACCTGTAAGTTGAGGACTACCTGTATTTCTCTGGCAGAAAGGTGGAGTGAAATGAGAAAAATCATGGACTCTGTAGCTTTGAGAATTTTTTTTTTCACTTGGCCCTTGGGCATTTGTCCTTAAGAAAAGATATCCCTCTTTGAAAAAAACGAATCAGCCACAGTTCCTTCCATCAAAATGAGAACTAGCAGATTTTTTTCCTGATTAATATTAGATTACATTGTCCTTTTTCAGTTCTGTCCGATAAACAGATCCTGGGCTTTAGGACTGGTTAGGAAGGAAGGAAGGAAGGAAGGAAGGAAGGAAGGAAGGAAGGAAGGAAGGAAGGAGAGGCAGAGAAGAAAAAAAGGAAGGAAGGACAGGGAGGGGGAGGGGGAGGGGAAAGGAAGGAAGGAAAGGAAGGAAGGAAGGAGAGGGAGAGAAGGAAGGAAGGAAGGAAAGGGAGAGGGAGAGAAGGAAGGAAAGGTGAAGAAGAAAAAAGGAAGGAAGGACAGGGAGGGAGGGTAAAGGAAGGAAGGAAGAAAAGGAAGAAAGGAGGGAGGGAAGGAAGGAAGGAAAGGGAGAGGGAGAGAAGGAAGGAGAGGCGAAGAAGAAAAAAGGAAGGAAGGACAGGGAGGGAGGGTAAAGGAAGGAAGGAAGGAAAGGAAGGAAGGAGAGGGAGAGAAGGAAGGAAAGGGAGAGGGAGAGAAGGAAGGAGAGGCGAAGAAGAAAAAAGGAAGGAAGGACAGGGAGGGAGGGTAAAGGAAGGAAGGAAGAAAAGGAAGGAAGGAGGGAGGGAAGGAAGGAAGGAGAGGAAGAGAAGGAAGGAAGGAGAGGCGGAGAAGAAAAAAGAAAGGAGAGGGAGGACAGGGAGGGAGGGGGAAGGAAGGAAGGAAGGAAGGAAGGAAGGAAGGAAGGAAGGAAGGGAGATAGGGAGGAAAGGACAGGGAAAGAGGGAAGAAGAGAGGAAGGCAGGAGTTGTATCTCAGTTTTCCTTGAAGAACTGTCTGGACTTTTCCTGCTATAGAGGAACCACTGATCTTCTGAAGAACATCAAGTTGGAGAAGGTTGGTGTGGATGGAGGGCTTTCATTGTGGGTCCTAACAACCCTGTGAAGATTTTTTTCCTCTTTGAGGGATCTTGCCAAGGTTCAGAATGCAGATCAGCAGTGAATTCCAACAGCTTCCATGAAAAAGTGTTAAATTCACGAATACATTTATTAGATGTTTATCCTGCCTTTATGACTTTATAAATAACTCAAGGCGGCAAACATACATAACACCCCTTTTTCCTCCGCCTTACTTTTTTGAGGTTTTGGGGGTTTTTTTGCTTCCCATTCAGAACAGAGCCAAAGTGTTGGGAAAGGTGTACGCCGTGACACAGTTGGTTGGTGGCCTTGGGAAGGTGCTTTCTTGCTTTGCTTTCTTTCACCACAGTCGTTCTATTTCTTTTTGCAGGTGTTTGTATTTTGCGATTTTCTCCAGTTCTTTCTCTGCTCTTCTGCATTGCAACGTTCACTATCCAGACTTCTTGATCTGTATTGTACTGTACTGTACTGTATTGTATTGTATTTATTATATTATATTTATTATATTAATTATAATATAATATATTTTTATTATAATAATGTAATGTAATGTAATATATTGTTATGATTATAATGCAATGCAATGCAATGCAATGCAGTGCAGTGCAATACAATGCAATGCAGTGCAATACAATGCAATGCAGTGCAATGCAATGCAATGCAGTGCAATACAATGCAATGCAGTGCAGTGCAATACAATGCAGTGCAGTGCAGTGCAGTGCAATGCAATGCAATACATAATAGGTTGGCTCAACTTTTCATTCTTCCAAGGTTGGTAAAATGTGGCAATATACTGACTTTGTAAACCACTATGAAGTAGCATGTAAGTCTAAGATTATGTTATGTTATGTTATGTTATGTTATGTTATGTTATGTTATGTTATGTTATGCTATGCTATGGTGTTGTGTTGTGTTGTGTTGTGTTGTGTTGTGTTGTGTTGTGTGGTGTGGTGTGGTGTGGTGTTGTGTTGTGTTGTGTTGTGTTGTGTTGTGTTGTGATGTGTTGTGTTGTGATGTTTTTGGACAATTGATGACTGGAGTTACTTGCCTTCCTGTTCTCCCTTCCCTTCCCCTTCCCCTTTTCCTTTGCATTAGGCTTTTCAATTCTCTTCTCCCCCCCCTCCTCCCGCCCCCTAAGACCTGGTGGTACCCAGGAAACTTCAGGCAGTTGCTCATCCTCCTTTCCCAGGCGCGCCGGCGAAAAGCCAGGGGCGGCCCCGCGCTTCTCCTCCGTCCGCCGGCTGGCTCGGGAGACGAGAAGACCCGCCTGCCTCGCCTCCCCCTCCCCTCTCCCCTCTCCCTCCCCTCCGGCTATTAATTCCCCCTCGCCCCCCTCGGCGGGGCCAGTCCTGCCCGCCCGCCTGCCTGCCTCCGGCTGCCTCCTGCGGGGGGCGCGCAAGGGTGGGCGCGGGCGCGGGGCGCGGAGGTAGCCGGGGGGGGAGGGAATACCCCCGGCTGCAGCAGGATGAAGGCGTCGGTGAAAGATGTGTGAGCAGGCAGCGCGTTACTGCCGCGAGAGCGTCCACAGGCTGCTCCGCCAGCAGCCGCAGCCGGCGAGCGGAGGAGGGCTGGACGGGCTCCTGCGCTGGGTGGTCACCAAAATGAGCGACGGCAAGAGCCCCCTGCCCGAGCGGGAGCTGCTGCCCGAGGGTCCCGCCGCCGCCGCCGCCGCCGCCGGCCCCGAGCAGAAGAAGGGCACCTCCGTCATCCTGGACGTGAGTCGTTGGACGGGGTGGGGGGGGGGAGATGCCCGGACCCCCTTTGCATGCCTGCCTGCCTGCCTACCTACCATACCTGTCCGCCTGCCCTCACCTGGCCCTGGCTCCAGCATGCCTGCCTACCTACCATACCTGTCCGCCTGCCCTCACCTGGCCCTGGCTCCAGCATGCCTGCCTACCTACCATACCTGTCCGCCTGCCCTCACCTGGCCCTGGCTCCAGCTTCTCAGCTCGCCTCCCCCACTCCCCACCCCCCACCCTGAGCCTTTCTCCTGACCCGGATCTTTGGGGGGGGGGTGAGGGGGGGTGGCAGCTGCCCGGGAGACCCTCCCTTTTAGCAGACGTCTTCGCTTTCCCTTGGAAAGCCCCTCGCGCGGGGCGCCGGCGGAGCCTCCAGCGGCGGGGGCAGTCTATCCCTGCGAGCCTCGGAGTCACTGGGCGCTCGGTGTTTTGGGGAAGGAAGAGAGATGAGAAGAGAAGAGGAAGGGGCTTCGAGGGAGCCAAGTTCCGGAGTTGAGAGAGTTGGGGGGACGAGGCAAGGTTTTGGGGTGGGGTGGGGGGTTATGGTGTGGCGGCCCCTGAGCTGGTCCCTGAGAGGGACCTTTGGGGGAGATGTTCCTCCCCGTCGCTCCATCCTGGAGAAAGACCCCCTCCTCCAAAGCAACCTGGAGGGGGAACTTGGAAACCCAGAGTCCTGGGTGGGGAGGGGGTTTGCAAAATAGGAAGGGGTTTCTCTGGAGCGGCTGAAAAAGGCTTCCTTGAGGGGGGTCTCAGCCTTTTGTGAAGACCTCGGGAATCTGTGGTCCTTTTTTAAAGAAAAAGTCTCAAGATTTGAACCAGCCCCTTCTCCATGGCAGTCAATTGGGTGGGTGGGAGCCAGAGGGTCAGGTATCTCCTTTCCCCCCCCTGACTGGGGTTCCTGACAATTGCCACAATTTGAGAACCCACCACAATATCTCCAGGTGCATCAACTTTTCAAACAGCCCTTAGAAATTCCTAGAAACCTTTTTCGGCCTTTCAGTTAAGTTTTACAATCATTTTAAGTTTCACAATCTCCTTGCCAAGTTTTTTTCCCACTTAAACTATTCCAACGGAGAAAACAATCCAACTTGCTTTGCAGGGAAAGGAGAATCCTGGACAAAGAATAATGGCCGAAGCTATTTCCCCTACATTCCCCTCTTCCTCTCTTTCTTCCCACCCCCCTCTCTCACTCTCTCTGTCTTTCTTCAGGAATTAATAATATTTTATGACTCCCTCCTGACAATGTAGGAGTTGCGATGTATTGGAATTTAGCTGGGAAATAGAAAAATCTTTTCCCAGTTTCTCAGATCGGAAACAGATCTGGCGTGTTAGATCTTATCAAATAGAGTTTTTCTTATGGGCTTGATATTAGGAAGGTTTATGCAAATGGTTTAAATTTTGTTAAAAGTTCTATAAAGGGGCAGTGCTGGTTTTTTTTTTTTTTTAAAGTATTGGAAAGTCTTAGAAAAGAGAATCTCCGATGAAAAAAATTTACATAGAGAGTTTCTTTTTGGAAATCAAGGATAATAGATTTTCTGGTTGTTTTTGTTTCAATCGATCCGAGGGCTAATTGTGCATCGGTAGGAATCGCAAGTGTTAAACGAAGGCTTTCTTTATCAATAAAGAAGGAACATGCACTTTTCCTGCTAGAATTATGAAATACAAGCCAGTTTTCTCGCTCAGTTCTCAATTTTGCCATGTCAAAGAATGTGGTGGAAAAACGTTTGGCTAATGAATTTATGGTAGGTTTTTTTTTGTACCGTGAACAAGAACTTTTCTGATGTTGTTTAGGATTGGTGGCCTCAATTATTTTGCATCGAACTGGGTGGCAAAATTACAGAATTAACAGAGTTGGAAGGAACTTTAGAGGTCATCTAGCCTAACCCCCTGCTCAAGCAGGAGACCTTATACCTATCCAGACAAGTGGCTGTCCAGTCTCTTCTTAAAAGCCTCCAAAGATGGGGCACCCACAACTTCTGAAAATAACCCGTTCCACTGATTAATTGTTCTCAAAGTCAGGAAATTTCTCCTTAGTTCTAGGTTGCTTCTCTCCTTGATTAGTTTCCATCCATTGCTTCTTGTCCTGCCTTCAGGTGCTTTGGAAAATAGCTTGACCCTCCCTCTTCTTTGTGGCAGCCCCTCAAACATTGTTTGTTAAACTTTGACACACAATCACGTTCGCTAACCTCTTTATCCCACACCACTTGAATAAACGTACAGTATTAACTAGCTCAGTAACAAACCTCTTGACAGGCATTAAACTTTTTAAATGTTATCCTGGTTAGTCCCTTAGGGTTTTGAATGCTGTGTGAATGCGGACTGCTTGGTTAGTTTATGATTCAATGTATTGTCGAAACTCAGAAAATGTGAATTTAATAAAACCAGATTAAGCATGTTGTGAAAACTCGGCAGGTTTCTGCTTTCCCGCTTCACCTGGTGTGCTTCGCTTACAGCTTAGCATAATATTTTTATATATTTGCAAGGCAGCTGATGGTTATTCACCAAATGGTGTGGAATGGACCACAGTGGTTATGGTCTATGGTGACTATCACCATACCAATTTTTTTTTTTTTACAAGATCTTGGCTCCAGACTTCATTGCTATAAAAGCTGTTGTGCAAAAATAGTTAGAATTCGAAATGCATCCCACTTTTATTGAAACGATCCTTTTAGATCAACCTTCTATCTACCCAGGCTGCCTGCCCGATGTATCTGATTTTGACTTCCGTGGGAGTCCAGCACAGCTGGATGGCAGATGCTGGGGGGGGGGAAGGCAATTGAAACAGAATTGAATTGCTTCAAATGGACATTTCAAAATGAAATTTGAGTTTGAAAGAAAAATCCTTTAGGAAAGTATATTTTTTTTAGAAAGGTGGCAGAGAAACACCGAGGAATCCTCTGAACTTGGACGCTACGGTATTTAGAAAGCATTCCTGCGAGACATGTACAATTACCCTGTTTCCCCGAAAATAAGACATCCCCTCATAATAAGCCCAATCGGGGTTCTGAGCACATGCGCTAAAATAAACCCTCCCTGAAAATATTTAAATGCAGAGCTGGAAATCAGGTAAAATGGCAAGAGGAGCCCCATCTTGCTCCATGCGCCCCAAAATAATAAGACCTCCCCGAAAATAAGGCCAAGCGCTTTTTTCGTGGTTCAAAAAAATATAAGATAGGGTCTTATTTTCGGGGAAACACGGTAGTACATTATCACTTTACAATAGTTAGAATTGGAACTAAATGAAATAGATTAGCTGTATTAGTGGATTTAAAGAGAGATATCAGAAAATTTTTTTTAAAAAAACACATTGAACAAATAAAGCTCAATAACAGCACAAAGAAGAGGGGGTCAAATTACTCTCCAAAGCACCAGAAGGCAGGACAAGAAACAGTGGTTGGAAACTAATCAAGGAGAGAAGCAACCTGGAATTCAGGAGGAACTTCCTAACAGTGAGAACTATTAATCTGTGGAACAGCTTGCCACCAGAAGTTGTGAATGCTCCATCACTGGATGTTTTTAAGAAGAGACTGGACATTTGCTTATCTGAAATGGTATAGGTTCTCCTGTTTGAGCAGGAGGCTGGACTAGAAGACTTCCAAGGTTCTCTTCTCTTCTCTTCTCTTCTCTTCTCTTCTCTTCTCTTCTCTTCTCTTCTCTTCTCTTCTCTTCTCTTCCCTTCCCTTCCCTTCCCTTCCCTTCCCTTCCCCTCCCCTCCCCTCCCCTCCCTTCCCTTCCCTTCCACTATTTCTTCGATATTAGTGTAACTCTTATCTCATAGTGCGTTGTCCCACGGCACGCTGGCCACAACAAGTTGGCTGCAGTGGTTGTCGTAGACCCCTTGTTAAGGGAGGAAGTTTCATGCTGCAACCCCTGTATGTGTCACGCTCCGACACTGCACTTTGCAGCAATAATAGCAACAACGATCAGCGTAACAACCACAATAATTAAAGGATATACCTCTGTATTTATTTGCCGTTTTGAAAAGCATGAAGGTAGCAAAAGAAAAACAGAATGAGTCAGCTACTATTCCACTTCTCTTTTGGAAATGCCATCCAACGTTGCTTCAGAGGAGATATTAACAACGGTGCCAGCTAGAACTTAGCTGATGTAGCAAGCGGAAATTTAGTCCACTAAATTTTGCAGCTACTTGATACCCAGGTCTCTTCTCTGCTGTTGGTTGATGAGCTGTGCAAGATCCTCTGATTTTGGCATGAGGCACCCTCTCTCCGGCGCGCCTTACATTAAGAGTAGTTTAATGAGTCCAAGAAGAGAGGCTCGGATCTTCTCCAAACTATTTGAAATGAAATAGCGGTAGGGACTCTTCCTCTAAAATATCTGAGCATCTTGATGCAATATCGGAGGCAGATATATATCTTGGCTTGCTAATTTATTTCTTTGCAATTGTCAACGTTGAGTAGATGGCTGCAGTGCAGAATATATATATATATGTATATTTAATTTGATTTATATGCCGCCCTTCTCCGGAGACTCAGGGCGGCTTACAATATGCTCAGCAATAGCCTTCATCCTTTTGTATATTTATACAAAGTCATCTTATTGCCCCCACAAACTGGGTCCTCCATTTACCTACCTTAGAAAGGATGGAAGGCTGAGTCAACCTTGAGCCTTGGCGAGATTCAAACCTGAAGTAATTGCAGGCAGTTGGTCTTAATAACCAGCTTAATAACAGGGTGCCTTAGACCACTGTACTACCAAGGCTATTTGCGTTCGGGGTCAAGCTATTCAGCTCTGTCCAACTCTGAATGGTTGACCTGCATTCTTCTTTCGAATCAACCCTTTATGTCAGGTGGGAAAGATCAGGCCCACACGAGGTCCAATTTAACCAGTTTTATTGAATAGAATAGAGCAGGAAGGGACCTTGGAGTTCTAGTCCAGCGGTCACCGACTGGTGATCCATGAGAAAATTTTGGTGGTCCGCAGAAAAATTATTTGCATTTTTTATATTGCACTAAATCAGGGGTCCTCAAACTATGATCCCTGGGCTAAATACATGCAATGAACATTTGTGTTGCTGCAGAGAGTCTCCCCCTTCGGGGTCTTTTTGTGTGGGTCGGAGTGGGACAGAAACTCCAACTTTGGGGTCTGCTTCAGCCTCCTGGTGTGGGGCTGTGGGCGAAGGCTGGAGGGAAGCACCGCTGGTGGCAAAGAGCCGGAGAGCCTCGTTCCGGTGGAACTGCATCATGGCCTGGAACTGGCTGACCATCTCAGCCCGCTGAGCCTCCAGGTGCCGGTACCTGGCCTTGCACTCCCGCAGGTCTTCCCTCTGCTTGGAAAGCCTATGCTCCTAGTCCTCAGTGAGTTGCTTCTGCTGAGCCTCCTTCTCAGTCAGATCCAATTTGAACTGAGCCAGCTGTTTTGCCAACTCTTTCTCATGGTGGCTTGTTTAATTGTTCTCACGGTCAGAAAATTTCTCCTGATTTCAGTCCGTCTGTCCATCAGAATAGGGCTGGAAAGGACCTTGGAGGTCTTCTAGTCCAGCCCCCTGCCCAAGCAGGAGACCCTATACCACTCCAGACAAGTGGCTGTCCAGTCTCTTCTTAAAAAAAACCCTCCAGGGATGGGGCACCCACAACTTCTGGTGGCAAGCTGTTCCACTGGTTATTTGTTCCCAATGTTAAATTTCTCTTCAATTCCAGGTTGCTTCTCTCCTCGATTAGTTTTCACCCATTGTTTCTTGTCCTGCCCTCAGGTGCTTTGGAGAATAGGTGGACCCCCCTCTTCTTTGGGCCCCCCTCTTCTTTGGGGCAGCCCCCCAAGTACTGGAATCCTGCTATCATGTCGTCCCCCCCCAGTCCTTCTTTTCTCTAGATCCAATTCCTGCAAGCATTCTTCCTATGTTTTTGTCTCCAGGTCTTTAATCTCCTTAGTTGCTCTTCTTAGAACTGGATCAGAAATTACGGGATGGAAACATCAAACGAGAGAAATCCGGAAGAACAGGATGAGCCTCCAACTTCTAGGTTGGAGCTCTCTTTGACAAGCTTCCACCCATTGTTTCTAGTCCTGCCCTCAGGTGCTTTGGAGTGAATGTGTTGCCAGATGCTGAGGATTTGCAAAGTCGAGGCTGCTTTCTCATTCTAGATATTTTATGGTAGTGTCAACTCGCAAAGCATCCCTGGCCTGTTCTCGAGTTGCCTTAGGCCAGGGGAGATGGGAAACCCGGCACGGCAGTCAAAGACAGATGTACATTCCATGCTTATCTCTCTCAAGGCTGTATCCAGGGTTACCTACAGCAGCTGGAGAGGAGGGACCTCTACAACCCGTGAAATTGCTCCGTTGGCGAATGTGATTGATGACACACCCTGGGGGGAGGTGGGAAACAGGGTCATAATTGGAGCGTAAATTACGTGGGGTCAGAGCTGGCTTCACTTGGGAATCTGCCAACATGAAGCTCCTAATAAATAACTGGATTTCTTTTGAAGCTTGGCTCAAGGCTCATGATTTAATTAGCGTGTGGGAACCCTGACAGGTAGAAGGATTAGGATTTTTTTTTCCAGAGCAGATACAAGAGTGCTATCAACCAGGGCTTTAGGATAATTTAGGATAGAAATGGTGTAGGGTCTCCTGCTTGGGTGGGGTGTGGGAGTTGGAAGGGATGACCTACAACCGTGATGGTGAACCTATGGCACGTGTGCCACAGGTGGCACACGGAGCCATATCGGTGGGCACGCAAGTGTTGCCCTAGCTTAGCTCCAGCGCGCATGTGTGCGCTGGCCAACTGATTTTTGAACCTTCAGGCCCACCGGAAGTCAGGAAACAGGCCATTTCCTGCCTCCAGAGGGCCTTGGGGGGAGGAGGCTGTTTTTGCCCTCCCCAGGCTCCAAGAAAGCTTCTGGAGCCTGGGGAGGGCGAAAAATGGGCCTACCGGGTCCACCTTGCCATTGCATGCCAAAAGCGGTGGGAACGTGGTGGGGTCGCATGCGCGGGGGCCAGGGTGCATTGAATTATGGGTATGAGCATGCGTGTGTGTGACCCTCCTGTGTCCCCCACCCCCCTTTGGCACGCAACGGCAAAAAGGTTAGCCATCACTGACCTACAAGCTCCCTTCTAACTCCATTATTCCGTATACACTGATAACCTTCTTTGCTTTGCGAAGGGAACACAGGTAGTCCTTGACTTACGACCATTTGTTTGAAGTTACAACGGTGCCGAAAAAAATGACTCATGACCCATCCTCGCACTTATGACAGTTGCAGCGTTCCCCGCAGTCATAGGATCGAGATTTGAGTTCCTGACAACTGGCATCTATTGCCAATGATTGCATTTGTGACCTGCCCGGCCAGCTTCTGATAAAAGAAAATTCAACGAAGGAAGCCAAATTCGTTTAACGACCGTGCACAAAAAGGCTCATCAAGTGGGGTATGCTTCACTTAACGACAGTTGCACTTAGCAATGGAAGTTCCGGTCCTGACTGCGGTTGTCAGTTTGAGAACTATCTGTGACATCTCAATTATTCTGTATATTCTGTATATTTGTGTTGTTTTTCTGCTCCTTTGATGCAGTTTCTGTCTCCGGTGAGAATAGCATTTCTCAGAGCAAGAGTCAAGAGCTGTAGCATTTAAATGAGCCTCTTTTAGTCAAAGGCTAGAAGTGGTGCCGTTGCCTGAAAATGTGCAGAATGAAAAACGATATCGTCAGAAGTCACGCATTGCCAAATTTGGCCCTTTGTCAGCGTCTCAGCGCTGACATAGAAAAGGGAGATAAAGCCTGAACTTTTGCCTGCTAAATCCCTTTGAAGCTCGGTCTCCTTGGAAATGAAGAAGGGGGGAACATTCCTGTGAACTGACGAGAAAAGAAGTCAGGAGAGTGACTTGGAAGATAGCCAATGAGAAGCAGAGAATTGGGGATCGGAAAGGGAGGGATTGAGGGGCAAGGGTCAGTCCTGACCTCACGAGTCATGATCCGGTTGCTGTACTCGAATAAAGAGAAAATTTCCTTAAAGATTGGCAGTTTGGAAATGCATTTATTTTGAGATAGCATCGAAGTCTGATACCCTTTTTATTTTCAAATAGTTTTGCACAGGGCTGTCGTTTTTACCCTCTAGGCAGCGGTGGGCTTCAAAAATTTTAGCAAGGGGTTCTCTGCCCAGTTGCTGGATGGGCGTGGCCATGGTGGGCGTGGCCTAGTCGGCCTCCTGCACCACAGCGGGGGGGGGCATTTTTGCTCTCCCGGGGCTCCGGAGGCTTTCCTTGAGCCTCTGGGAGGATGAAAATGACCTCCCCAGGCTTCAGAGGCCCTCTGAGGGCGGGAAATGGGCCTGTTCCCAAACTTCCGGTAGGCCCGTTTTTCACCTTCCCCGAGCCTCAGTCCATGCCCTGCACTTACCTGCATCCAAAATGGGCTGCGTGGGGACTCCTGGGAGGGGTGAGGCGGGGCCAGCCAGGAGTGGGATTTGGGGGTTCTCCGAACTGCACAGAAACTTAGCTAGAGGTTCTCCCAAACCCATGTGAACCCCCAGCAGTCCCAGCCCTGCCTCTACACCTAATTGTCAGCTGTTCTCTCTGGTTTTCTTTGGATAGAGTTTTCCCAAGTGTTAGCTGAGTCTAAATATTAAGGAGAGAGAGAGAGAGTGAGAATGAGGGGAAAAAAAAACTTCTTTGTGTATTGATTTATCTCTGGGGAGCCATTGTGGGGGTGGGTGCTAACAAATGAGTGGTTGCTCTTCTAAATTTATGCTGCCAGTCTTGAAATATTTTCCCCAATGAAAGTAGAGGTATTCTATTCTATTCAGTTCAGTTCAATCTGTATTATGGTCACAGAGCAGCACAAAAAAATTAAACGTATTAAAATAAAATAAAACAACAGAACAGAACAGAACCAAATAAAATGAGGCATAGTAGAACATAGAATCCCAGAGCTGAAAGGGACCTGGGAGATCACCTAGTCCAGCCCCCTGCTCAAGGCAGGAGAACTTATACTATCCCATTCAAATGTTTGCCCAGATTTAAGTTATAAGGCAGATATGAAGTTGAAAAAGAAATACAAGCAGCCTTTGATTTACGACCGCAATTGAACCCCAAATCTCTGTTGTTAAGTGACATATGCCTTAAGTGAGTTTTGCCCCCATTTTATGACCTTTCTGGCTACAGTCGTTAAGCGAATCACTGCAGCTGTTAAGTTAGTAACAGTGAAGTTGTTAAGTGGATCTGGCTTCCCTGTTGACTTTGCTTGTCAGAAGGTCAGAAAAGGGACCCTGGGACGCTGCGACAGTCATAAGTCTGAACCAGTTGCCTGGTTCGTAACTGTGAAAAATGATCCTAAGTCCCATTTTTCCTTGCCGTTGTAACTTGGAACGGGTCACTAAACAACCCAGTGTAAATTGAGAATACTGTAATGCTAACATACGACAAATGATGGTGACGCCAATAGGCAACCAAACTCAGCCTAATTTTACAGGAAGCGTAACAAAACGTAGCTACGTTCTAAGAGACTGAATCACCCCGATCTGACAATAGTAATTTTATATAAAAGTGATCAGAGTTTCTGGGATATTTCATCAAGTCAGGTGTTATGAGTCTATGACCATGATGGCGTGCCAGAGGTGACATGTAGAGCCCTCTCTGTGGGGCACTCATGCTGTCGCCAGCTGCTCTTCTGATTTCCGGCACACACACACAATGGTGGTTTGCTCCCGGTTCGCACCGGTTCGCAAGAACCGGTAGTAAAAATTTGTAGTAGTTCGGAGAACCGATAATAACATTGGCTGGTCCCCAAACCGGTCCCCAGCCCGGTCGCCGCTCGCTTACCCCACCCACTTCATCAGAGGCCAACTTTTTTTTTTTAACTTTTAAAACCATTTTTTCTACAATCTCTTCGGCAAAGAGGTTGTAAAAAAAATGCTTTTAAAAGCCTCTGACAATCTCAGCTGAATTGCCTGATCAGCAGAGGCTTTTTTTCTTCTAAAAGCCTCTGCCGATCAGGCAACTCAGCTGGGATCGTCAGAGGCTTTTAAAAGCATTTTTTCTACAACCTCTGAAGAGGTTGTAGAAAAAAATGCTTTTAAAAGCCTCTGACGATCCCAGCTGAGCCGCGCGATCATCAGAGGCTTTTTTTTTTTTTACTTTTAAAAGCATTTTTTCCGCTGAAGAGGTTGTAGAAAAAATGCTTTAAAAAGTTTTTTAAAAAAGCCTCTGATGATGGTGCGGCTCAGCTAGGCATGGGGGGGGGGGAGGGGCAGGGATTTTTGCTACCGGTTCTCCAAACCACCCACCGCCATGGTTACCGGATCGGATGATCCAGTCCGAACATGGATCATTTCACCCCTGCTTTCACCTAATTAAAAGTAAACGTATCCACTGCCTCCCCCCCAAAAGTCACTGGTCACGCTGTCCAATCCAGCTGCTGGCCGGTTGCTGGGTTACTAGCTCCTCCTTTGGCCAGCCATCTGTGAGAATGTCCTTGGTTCCCACAGGAAAACGTTCTTGTTTTGGCTACAAAACCCCTGTCACATGTAAATGACTAACCCTGTGATTGATTTTTTTTTCTTTTTTGATTTATATGCCGCCCTTCTCCGCGGCTTACAGTGCATTAAGCAATAGCCTTCATACTTTTGTATATTTATACAAAGTCAGCTTATTGCCCCCACAAACCGGGTCCTCATTTTACCTACCTTAGAAAGGATGGAGTCAACCTTGAGCCTGGTGAGAATTGAACTTGCAGTAATTGCAGGCAGCTGGAAGCTAAATACTACCTTTAACAGTAGCATTAGTCTGCTGCGCCACTCAGGCTCTTACATGATTGATGTATATATCAAAAGGATGTAAATATTAATTCCCTTTTCCAATAACCACCCCCTCATAACTCCTCCTTACCTTGACTCCGCCTCCTTAGTATATAAGCTCCATCCCGCTCCTTCATCTTTTTTTTTTTTTTTTAATTTGATTTATATGCCGCCCTTCTCCGGAGACTCAGGGCGGCTTATAATGTGCTCAGCAATAGCCTTCATTCTTTTGTATATTTATACAAAGTCAGCTTATTGCCCCCACAAACTGGGTCCTCAATTTACCTACCTTAGAAAGGATGGAAGGCTGAGTCAACCTTGAGCCTTGGCGAGATTCGAACCCTGCAGTAATTGCAGGCATCTGGTCTTAATAACAGGGTGCCTTAGACCACTGTACTACCAAGGCTCTTCTTGTACTTCTTGTACTCTCTCCTGTCATGATACCTGTTTAGATGTTTAATAGAAACAATAAATATATTTATTAGAAAAGGAATGACTTCTATGAGTTATTGGGCTTGATCCTTGAATCTACGTAACAGCCCCATCTTAACTATTTTTCCTCCCCTCCCACCATTGTGCGGCAACCCTGAAGTCTCCAAGATGGCTTCAGCCAGATTCCCTTCAGGGTTGACACCAAGGGGTTAGGTTAGTGCCGTTTCAAGAGTTTTTTTGCAATCAAATGGCTAAAAGCGAAGAGTGAAAGGCAAGGTTTGGGAATTAAAATCCTCCTCGCCCAGGCGCCATCCGAAGGCATTAGAACTACGAGTCCCAGATTCCTAAATCAGCCAGTTATGGAATTCATTAGGTCTGTTTTTCCCTCCCTATTTCTACTGCACATTTATTCCAATCCATTTTTTTTTGTGCCATTAGGTGGGCAATTAAATTGTGTCTTAACAGCTGGCTTTCCTCGCCCAGCGGACTTCAAATGCAACAGCTTTTTGTCGGTTCTTATTTCAGATTCGCCCTGTTAGCAGCTCACTTCAGAGGCTGGTTTGAGCCGGCGTGTCCTTTTTAATGCTAACTTCGCCCCAATTCAAGCATCGCTCGGGGTATCTTTTAAAAGGCAGAAATCAACACAACAGGTCCCTGGGATAGTATTGCTGAGATATTCTTGCTTTTGATCCTGTATGTTTCGGCTGATGTTTCTTACTGCCCTCCTTTTTTCTTTTTTCTTTTTTCTTTTTTTGTGTCTTGCATCACTGTTTCTTTTGAGTTCTGACCCAGAAAATAAAGCCAGCTGAACGAAAGCTATTTATACGGCAGCCGTTTCATCCTGTTGACGTTGTTGTCTCTAGTTGTGGTTGTTTAATCAGGTGTGCTCGGGAGCTCAATGAATAATAGGTGTGCAATAAGTGTGTGTGTAAGTATAAGTATATATATATGTGTGTGTGTGTGTGTGTGTGTGTGTGTGTGTAATAAATATAATATTTATATTACGTACACACATATATATGCACAGTATATACCAGTGATGGCTAAACTTTTTGCCATCGCGTGCCAAAAGCGGGGAGACCACGGGGGGGTCGCATGTACGTGACTCTCCTGCTTTTGGCACGCGATGGCACGGTGGGCCCAGTAGGCCGGTTTTTTTGCTCTCCCTAGGCTCCAGAGCCTTTCTAGGAGCCTGGGGAGGGTGAAAACAGCCTTTCCCACCCTCCCTGGATGGACTGTTTCTGGCCTCCAGAGGGCCTCCGGGGGGGGTGGGGAAGGCTGTTTTCACCCTCCCCAGGCTCCTAGAAAGGCTCTGGAGCCTGGGGAGAGCGAAAAATGGGCCTTCCCCACCACCACCCCAGGAGGCCCTCCGGAGGCCAGAAACAACCTGCTTCCTGACTTCCGGTGAGCCCAGAAGGCCCAAAAGTGCGGGCCATGTGCAATGGAGCTGAGCTTGTGTGCCCACCGATATGGATATATATATACTTGCTTTTATATATTGCCTCTGGATAGTGCCAGTGACGAAGGTTTTAAATTGGGTGGTTGTGCTTTCAGGGGATTTCAGTAAAATGTTTCTATAATGGCTATATGTGAAAAAGTGTTTTCTTCAACTGCTTGTTGGGACAAGAGAAGGGGAGCAAATTGCTCTCTTTTATTCCTGATCACAGATATCTCTCGCTCTCCCTCCCTCCCTCCCCCCCTCCTTCTCTTCTATCATCTATCTATCTATCTATCTATCTATCTATCTATCTATCTATCTATCTATCTATCATTTCTCTCTCCCTCTCTCTCAATCTCCCTCTGCCTCCTTCCCTCCCTTCTTCTCGCTCTCTCTTCCTCCTTCCCTCATCCCTCCTATCTATCTATCTATCTATCTATCTATCTATCTATCTATCTATCTATCTATCATCTATCTATCTATCTATCGTCTCTCTCTCCCTCTCTCTCAAGCTCCCTCTGCCTCTTCCCTCCCTCCTTCTCTCTCTCTCTCTTGTTATCTCTCTCTTTCTCTCACTCTAACTCTATATCTAAAGTATATGAAAGAAAGTCAAAATAATTCTCTCGATTCTGCTTGGTATAAAAAAGGAACTCAGACAGACCTTTACAATAATGGATCCTGCAGCAATGAAGGGGCATCCAGGGGTCCTTGCCAGGTGCTAGCTGGATGGGCTGTTTCTTCTCACTTTTATTTCTGCCTGTCCTCTTATCTGTTTATTTATTTATCCATCTATTATTCAATTTATTTGGTACCCAACTCCAGTAATTCTGGGTGGCCCAGAACCATTGTTGGGGAAATTCCAGCTGAGGCACTCTAATGAGTCTGCTTTTTTAAAAAAATAATCATCATCATAATTTAAGTTAGCTATGAATTTCATGAATTATAGTTCCAACCCATCTGGAGACAGCAGCTTCAGGGAGGTTTGTCTACAGCAATAAATTGCCTCCATCTCTTAAGTGGCTTTTCAAACTGATTTTTTTTTTTGTTTACTGTATTTGTCTCCAGATATTATTTCCACAAGATATCTCCTATTATTTGTGTGTGTGTGTGTTTGCGTGTCTTCCCCCCCTCCTTCCCCAGCTTCTGCTTCTGCTTGGTTTGGTTTAAATTTATCTCCTTCCCATGCAGAGTATCTCTTCCTTTACTATCCTACGTTAACTACACAAGCATTGTAAGTTCACAGGGACCGGCTTTGGTGACACATTCTCCTTTTCTATACCTGAGTGTCAAATATAATTTTACTGTGTGTTTTGTTGGCAATCTCACCTTTGGCTTCAGGCTCAGGTTTCTAACTCCCCAAGGCTTGGTCCTTGATAACTCCTCCTCCTCCTCCTCCACCACCACCACCTCCACCTCCTCCTCCTCTTCTTCTTCTTCATCATCATCTTCTTCATCATCTTCTTCATCTTCATCTTCTTCATCTTTTTCTTCTTCATCTTTTTCATCTTCCTCTTTCTTCATCTTCATCATGATCATCTTCATCATCTTCTTCATCTTCTTCTTCATCATCTTCTTCTTCATCATCTTTTTCACCTTTTTCATCTTCATCATCTTCTTCATCATTCTTCTTCTTCTTCTTCATCTTCTTCTTTTTCTTCATCTTCATCTTCATCTTCTTTCTTCATCTTTTTCATTATCTTCTTCATCATCATCTTCTTCATCATCATCTTCATCTTCTTTCTTCATCTTCCTCATCATCATCTTCCTCATCTTCCTCATCTTCATCTTCTTCATCTTCTTCATCATCATCTTCTTCATCATCATCTTCTTCATCTTCTTTCTTCATCTTCATCATCATCTTCATCTTCTTCATCTTCATCATCATCTTCTTTCTTCATCTTCATCTTCATCATCTTCTTCATCTTCATCTTCTTCTTCTTCATCATCATCATCATCTTCTTTCTTCTTCTTCTTCTTCTTCTTCTTCTTCTTCTTCTTCTTCTTCTTCTTCTTCTTCTTCTTCTTCTCCTCCTCCTTCTCCTTCTCCTTCTCCTTCTCCTTCTCCTTCTTCATGACTCCACCGATCTATTTTTTTCCAACAAAGTGGGAAATATCTTGTACGCTTCAGATCCTCACCGGTGCAATTCAGTTATCTCGGTCAGATTTCCCTTTTTCTCTGGCTGTTCGTCGGGGGTCTGTTATGGGAAGGAACATCTACTAAACATTGTGGGAAGGGAGGATGGTGAAGAACAAAAGTTTGAGTTAAAAAAGAAGGTGTACCCTGGCTTTGCGTTCAGCCAGTGTTTCTCCCTCAGGGGGCTCAGGAGACTTTGCACCAAAGAAGCCTCTCTGGAGGTTTTCAAGAAACGTTTGCGCACCCGTTTGTCCAGGGTGGTATGAAGACCATCCTTAGGCCTTAGGTAAGGGGGTTGGACTAGAAGACTTCCAAGGCCCCTTCCAGCCCTAAGATTCTATGCTTCTTGGCGCTCTCTGAACTTAGTTGTTTTCTTGTAGATGTTTCATTACCCAGTCTAGGTAACATGATCAGTGCACTGCAAGGGGTTAAGATGTTACCAGTTTGGGTAATGAAGTGTCAGCAAGAAAACAAGTAAACTTAGAGAGCACCAAGGACCCCACAGTCTTCCTCCTCCTCCTCCTCCTCCTCTCAAACCTCACTCCCTTCTAGCACTGATGATGTTACCTAGCTGGGTCATGAAACATCTGCAAGAAAACAACCAAGCTCTAAGAACACCCAGGACCGTCGTTGTCCTCCTCCTCCTCCTCCTCCTCCTCCTCCTCCTCCTCCTCCTCCTCCTCCTCCTCCTCCTCCTCCTCCTCCTCCCAAACTCCATTCCCTTTTTTTTTTTTTAAATTTATATGCCACCCTTCTCCGGAGACTCAGGGCGGCTTACAAGGCGTTAAGCAATAGCCTTCATCCTTTTGTATATTTATACAAAGTCAGCTTATTGCCCCCACAATCTGGGTCCTCATTTCACCTACCTTAGAAAGGATGGAAGGCTGAGTCAACCTTGAGCCTTGGAGAGATTCGAACTTGCAGTAATTGCAGGCAGCTGGTGTTAATCACAATGGCTATCAGTCTGCTGAGCCACCAGGCCCTTTCTAGCTGTGATGATATTACCTAGTTTGGACAATGAAACATCTGCAAAAAAACAGCTCAGAGAGCACCAAGGACCCCTCATGTCAACCCTGAGCTACCAATATTCTCCTTTATTGATTCTTTCCCATCGCTACTCATCCCATTAGATGTGGCAGAATAAGCGTATTATCGGTGTTGCGAATCAAGGAGAGTCCTCTGGCAGGGTCGAGGAAATGGGTCCTTTTCTCTTGTGGCCCCTGTCCTTTGGAGATGACTTCCATGGGGATTAGGTTGGCCCCGACACTGCTTGTCTTTTGCAAAACCCTTAAGTCATGGCTGCGATCCTGAGTATGGACATCGGGGGTCATTTAGAGTCTGTAATACGGCTACCTAATTCCTGTTTGTTGGGTTTTTACCCTGGTTGCCAGGGTAAAAGTCCTCAGGTTTTGACTATAACTGAACCTGGCAAGTATGTTCCTAAGGTTGTAAAACAGATCATCACGTGACTGAACCTGATTTTACAACCTTTTGTATGATTGGTGGTAAATTAAGACTACCATATTTCACTTTGTTTCTTCTGTTTTTAATTGCTGTTAGATGCTCAGAATCGGGTGGGTGGGGTGGGGAGAATGTATGGTCATATAAATCAAAATAGACAAATAAATAATAAATTCCCAGCCACTGTCGTTTCTCCATTGTGATTTATAATTTGGTGCAGAATATGGTACCCAACTGAATTGGCTTGTTCAACAAGCTATGATTAGTACAATCGTGGCTTAAAAGCAAAGTGTGAATAAGACCTCCTCTTTCTGCAAAGCCAGATTTTTTTTTTTCCTTGTTTGATTAGGGCTTCACGTGCTGTTTTGGTCTCCAGCCATTAAAGCATGTAAATTAGGATTTGTGGCTTACTATGATATAAGAATCCAACTAGCGGGCTTAATCCATACAAAAACAAGTATTGGTTTGAACTGTAGTGACCAGGCTATAATGAAATAATAAATATATCTCTTTTTTACTTCTAGATCTTCAGACGAGCAGACAAAAATGGTGAGTGACGTCCTTCCTTCCTTCCTTCCTTCCTTCCTTCCTCCCCTCCCTCCCTCTTTCTTTCTTTCTTTTCCTTCCTTCCTTCCTTCCTCCCCTCCCTCTTTCTTTCTTTCTTTCTTTCTTTCTTTCTTTCTTTCTTTTTCTTTTTTTCTTTCTCTCTCTCTCTCTCTCTCTCTCTTTCTCTCTTTCTTTTCCTTCCTTCCTTCCTTCCTTCCTCCCCTCCCCTCCCCTCCCTCCCTCCCTCTTTTTTTCTTTCTTTCTTTCTTTCTTTCTTTCTTTCTTTCTTTCTTTCTTTCTTTCTTTCTTTCTTTTCCTTCCTTCCTTCCTTCCTTCCTTCCTTCCTTCCTTCCTTCCTTCCTTCCTTCCTTCCTTCTCTTCCTTCCTTCTCTTCCTTCTTTCCTTTTGATATTGCATTGCTGAAAAGACAAATGCCTTTTTTTTATTGAGATCCCTACATTTGAAAAAAAGTTGGGTGATTTTGGTGATTGTCACAACAAATGAGGAGAAGGATCCAAAGTTATCACTGTTACACAAGGAACCAATGCAGCCAATTTTCCTTGTGTTGCCTTGTGTGTGTTCTCTCCCGCACACCTTCTCTTTCTCTTTTTTTACTACTACAGTATACCCTCCCGGCATTAACCAAAGCTACCATCCTTCCTAATGGACCCATATTTTGCTGTTTAATTCATGTAGTGGGAGAGCATGAAAATAATTCTAAATGTTGTTTATTTGAGCCTGGGAGCTGCACTTTATTTGTGTAGAGTACAACTTGCTTAGATAATAATTTGGGGGGGGGAAGATTGTGGACTATGGAGAGAGGTTTCTGAGTCTAAGATGAGAGGCAGCTGTAGATTTAAAAAAAGCAAATGAAATGAAAAAGGAAGAAAATGTACACAGCTGGTCCTTACAACCAACATTTTTGTTGCTAAGCAAGACAGTTGTTAAGTGAATTTTGCCCCATTTTATGCCACAGTTGTTAAGGGAATCCCTGCAGTTTTTAAGTTAATAATATGGTTGTTAAAAGGGATGCGGTGGCTCAGTGGCTAAGACACTGAGCTTGTCTATCGAAAGATCGGCAGTTCAGTGGTTCGAATCCCTAGCGCCACGTAACGGGGTGAGCTCCTCCTGTTACTTGTCCCAGCTTCTGCCAACCTAGCAGTTCGAAAGCAGGTAAAAGATGCAAGTAGAAAAATAGGGACCACCTTTGGTGGGAAGGGAACAGCGTTCCGTGAGCCTTTGGCGTTGAGTCATGCCGGCCACATGACCACGGAGACGTCTTCGGACAGCGCTGCCTCTTTGGCTTTGAAACGGAGACGAGCACCGCCCCCTAGAGTTGGGAACGACTAGCACATATGTGTGAGGGGAACCTTTACCTTTACCTTATGGTTGTTAAGTGAATCTGGCTTCCTCATTGGCTTTGCTTATCAGAAGGTTGCAAAATCTGACGAAATGACCCCAGACACTGCAACTGATTAATATGAGTCAGTTGCCAAGTGTCTTGAATTTTGATCATGTGCCCATGGGGATGCTATAATGGTCATAAGTGTGAAAAACATTACTTTTTTTTCAGTGCCTTTGTAACTTCGAACAGCCATTAAACTGTTTGAGGACTTCCTGGACTGTAGTTTATGCTTTCTGCCCTTTTTAATATCAAACAGTTACTATCTTATTTTTCTCTACCCTCAAATAAGTAATTATTATCTTCTAAACTGCACTGGTCAAACTTCAGCTCAAGTCTCAGTCCCAGTTCTCAACCCCAGAGCTTTAGATACTGGTCAGAGGAGAGCAAGAAAGATAAAAGTACTAGAAATAAAGTCTTCAAAAGGAAAGTTGGGAAGAATTTAGGATGTTGACTCCTGCAAAGAAGAGGCTTTTTAGAGGTAGATATGCAAGAAATCTTTAAAAACCTGAAATAGAATCCTACAGTTAAAAAAAAAAAGAACTCAGGATTATTTTAGAAGGGAATATTAGTAGCTCAGAGTTGAAATGAGGTATCCTTGGTGCTTTCTGATCTTGGTGGTTTTCTTGCAGACTTTTCAATCTGCAACCCCAAAGGTGATTTTTTTCAAGAGGCAACTGGACTTCCTGGTTTTTCTTTGAAGAAGTTTCTCTTCTCATCCAAGAAGCTTCTTCAGTTCTGACTGGATGGTGGGGAAGGGAAGGGTTTATATTCCTTGCAGACAGCTGGACATCTGCATTCTTTTAGAGGGTCCTTGAAGCACTAGGAGGTCCTCGGAGTCACCTGAGTTGTGCAAATGGTTCCTGCAATTTTTTCTCTGGAAATCCATTCCTATTCCCACACCATTCCAAGGGTCTCCATCCCAAATTGTATAGCTAAACATCTGTAGAGATTCTCAGTCATCCAGGTCATGGTTGTCCCAAAAGTTGGGACTGTGATGCCTACGCACAGTCATTCATGCGCTCGTCACCTCCCGGATCGACTACTGCAATGCTCTCTTTATGGGGCTGCCCCTGAAAACCACTCGGAGGCTTCAGCTGGTGCAGAATGTGGCCACGCGGGTAGTAATGGGAGTGTCTCGACATTCTCATGTTACACCTCTCCTGCGGGACCTGTATTGGCTACCAGTTGCCCTCCGGGTGAGATTCAAGGTGCTGGTAATCACCTATAAAGCCCTACATGGCTTAGGCCCGGGGTATTTGGCGGACCATCTGCGGCCAGCTACTGCTCCCCATCGCCCGGTGCGTTCTGACAGGGAGGGCCTCCTTGGGGTGCCGTCAGCCAGACAAAGTTGGCTGGCGACCCCTAGAGAGCGGGCCTTCTCTGTGGGCGCACCTACCCTGTGGAATCAGCTCCCCCTGGGCCTCCAGGTGGCCCCTGACCTTTGCTCTTTCTGCCGTGGCCTTCAAACATGGTTATTCCGCCTGGCCGGCTTGGACTGAAGGGGTTTTAGAGGGGATTTTAATGGTCTTTATAGTTTTATTGGGTATTTTTTAAAAATTGAACTTTGTGTGTTTTTATTGTTGTGAGCCGCCCTGAGTCCTTTCAGAGATAGGGCGGCATATAAGTCTAAATAATAAATAAAAGTGCTTTTTCAGGAGGCAACTGGACTTTCTTGGGTTTTTTTTTTCTTTTGAAGACGTTTCACTTCTCATCCAAGAAGCTTCTTCAGCTCTCAGGAAACTTCTTGGATGAGAAGCGAAACATCTTCAAAGAAAAACCAGAAAGTCCAGTTGCCTCTTGAAAAAAGCAGTTTTGGGTCAACCATGACTTGGATGATTGAGAATCTCCATAGACATAATCAATGCTAGAAGGGAGTTGGATGCAAACTGATAACATTACCTACTTTGATAATGAAAGCTCAGAGAGTACCAAGGACCCCACACTGAGTATTTTCTTTAGTATCCCAAAATACAGCTCATACGTTTGTTCGTTTATACCCTCAGTTTCCTCCTAGGATTTTAGCTCATTCAGAAACGACGCATGTCAGTCTGAAATTCGTAGATTCAGACTGAATGTCAGGACGAATTTCCTAACAGTATGAACAGTTTGATAATGCTTCAGAAATGCTTTGCAGGAAAGATGTTTTGTGTTCTGATCTAGACCTCCTGAGTCAGTAAAACACACGGGTAGTCACAAAAAACTGTTTTATTTTAACAGCTGTGAATTCTGTTCATTCACAGATGAGTCCCAAATAGTTGTAAAAACTCCTTCGGGATAAGGCTGATAATCACCCACCTTTATCTCCCTTGACACGCTGCCAAAGACCGAATTGGCAAAGCCACACGGAGTCCAGAATCAAACAGAGCTTCAGGCTTTAAACTGCACAGAATTAACAACGTTGCTTCCTGCAAAGGCCCTGTGCCTTTGCTCCTCTTTTAAGTCTTATGGGAGGGGCCAATCATCTGCAAGCCCTACTCCCGAGTCGTCCCTTTTATTTTAACTGTTCTTGCCTTCTGACATCTCTGTGCATGCGTGCACTGGAAACAGGCTCCCCTGTTCCTCTGCCTCGCTGAGGTCTGACTCTGGAGGCTCCAGAGGCAGCACGTACCTCCCAGATGGCCCCATCTCTGCCTCCAATGCAGAGCCCTCATCTGAGCCTTCCCCAGACTCCAGGACTGGCTCATAGTCCTCCCCAGCCTCCTCACTGTCCAACTCCACTGCCAGCTCTGCAGGCTGCTGGCGGACCATAACATAGCAGTTCGAAAGCATGCAAATGTGAGTAGATAAATAGGTACCACTTTGGTGGGAAGGTAGCAGCATTCCATGCACCTCAGTGTATAATCATGCTGGCCACATGACCAAGGAAATTGTCTTCGGACAATGCTAACCTCCTCGGCTAAGAAACAAGGACAGGGGAAACCTTTACCTTTAACTTATTTCTAGAGAAACAATGCAGCATTAATTTTTTTGTCATTTTTATATTAAGTTTTACTATAAGATAAAAATACAAAAAAAGTTAGAGAACTAAAAGAGGGAAAGAGAAAAGTGGCAAGAGAGAGAGAGAGAATAAAAAACTGACTTTCTTCAGTATAGTAAAATACAAAAATAATATAACCTTTTGTTTTACATTTCATAACTATTTCAAGCTATTTCTGTAATTACAAAATTGGTTCTATTCATCAACATCTAAAATCAAAGTCTTTTTTTTTTTTTTTAGTTTCGAGCAGTTTCAGCAGTGGTTTCCAAGCAGAAAACAAAGATAGATAATTTCTTCTCTTTGATTAAAACAGTTTCACCATCTCCACCAACTCCAAACCCCCACCCCCACAAAAAACAAAAGAAAAGAAAAAAATGCAGGATTAGAAACTAAACTGTGCATATATCAGTAGTTTACCCAGGTAATAGCAATAGCACTTAGATTTATATACCACTTCACAGTGCTTTACAGCCCTCTCTAAGCGGTTTACAGAGTCAGTCTATCTGCCCCCAACAATCTGGGTCCTCATTTTACCCACCTTGGAAGGACGGAAGGCTGAGTCAACGTTGAGTCTGTCAGGGTTGAACTGCTGGCAGTGGGCAGAGTCAGCCTGCAATACTGCATTCTAACCACAGTAGCACTATAGGAGGGAGGGAGGGAGGGAGGGAGGGAGGGAGGGAGGGAGGAAGGAAGAAAGAAAGATAGCAATAGCATTTTTATATACCGCTTCACAGTGCTTTACAGCTCTCTCTAAGCGGTTTACAGAGTCAGTCTATCTGCCCCCAACAATCTGGGTCCTCATTTTATCGACCTCGGAAGGATGGAAGGCTGAGTCAATCTTGAGCCGGTCAGGATTGAACTGCTGGCAGTCAGCAGAGTCAGCCTGCAATACTGCATTCTAACCGCTGCGCCACCATGCAGAAATTATTGTGTATTGTCACTATTACAATTAAAGAGGGAGAATTAAGCTGCAAGTTAATAGCACTTTAGAGTGTTGAATTCAGTCCTAACAGCCCCAAGGGGGGAAAAATAAAGAATGTGTGAACATGTTGTAACAGCAAACCACTTGTAGTTGAGGACATTTTGCCAAAGGAAATATACAGCTTTCCAATTATGCAACCACGGACACAGCTGTGATTTATTCGTAAATGTAAAAGAAAGAGAGGAAGTTTCTTATATGCATTTATGCAATGATTGCTTTTCCTTATCTGGGTTTCTTGGAAACTGTCCACTTTGAATTATTTAGAGTAGTGATTTTCTAACTTGGCAACTTTAACTTCAAGTCCCAAAATTCCCCAGCCAACACATCTTAAAAGTGCCAAGTTTGAAAAACACTGGTTTAGAGCAAATTCATCATCAATCCATTCCTAGCTCCATCAACAGAGGGACTTTCTGGAGTTGACTGGTGTTCTGTCCCCGTCTCACACAGGCACTCAAACAGATAGCCAGGGGTTAAATAAAACTGGCAGACAACAAATTCTTTCGATAAGAGGATTGGCAGCAACCCAGTAGCTGCTTGCCAAAAACTTTACTCATAAAGGGAGGGGTTGTTCCTTCGTCAGATAAACCCAAACAAGATGCACACAGTTCAAGAATTGTCAAGTCCAGTCCGTATTAAATCCAAGGCAGATAACGTTGTTTCAAAGAAACAATGTGACTCGTTAGTAGTTTAGTTTTGTCCATCACAGAGTCTGAATGGATACCTCACCCCCTTTTATCCCCTGTGGGGTGTGATCCAGTGACTCAGCTTAATCTCTGGCATGCCTCCTTTTCTGCTGCGTGCGCCTGTCTCTCCGACGCTGGCGTGGATCCAGCCAAGACTTATCTCTGTCACTGTCTGACTGCGAGGAGATACCTGGCTCCTGGCCAATCTCTTCTCCTTCGGGAAACACCTGAGGCATTGCCAGAGAGGAGGGTCCTGGAGAGGGAGGCCTGGCCAACTCCTCTCCTTCATGTTCAGAGCCTTCTCCCTCCGATAAGTCGGGCTCGGGGGTCGGAGTCACAACAACTGGAGTCTCGAGCAATAAATTATTTGAACTGTAATGTAACATATAATCCTGAATGATACTTTGCACCTGATATTAAAGTGATCAATTAAAATTTAATACTAAATTGGTGCTAGACAGTGGTGGGTTGCTACCGGTTCTCCCCGGTTCTTGCGAGCCAGTAGTGGAAATTTTGAGTCGTTCGGAGAACTGGTAAATACCACCTCTGCCTGGCCCCACCTCTGCCTGGCCCCACCCCCAATCTATTTGCTGCCTCCCGAGTCCTGATCGGCTAGAAGGAAAAAAATCAAGGCTCACTTGACAAAGAGAAGAAAAAAAAAAACAAGACACCATAGCTTTAAATTGAGAAGCCAAGAAGCCTCCCAACTGATCGGCTAGAACCGATCCGCTCCTTGTAAACCTCTCGGTGGTGGTAGATTGGCAATTGAGGCCAAGCTGCCTGAAAGTGGTTTCTGATGCTCTCGGTGGTGGCAGAGCAGCAAAAATCTTTTTTAAACTCTTGCCGCGGTGCTTCAAAGGGCTGCCCTACAGCTGATCAGTGGTAAAAGGCAGTGTGGTGGTAGACCAGTGAGCTCCAAAAACAAATGGGTAGACTGGTGCGCTCCAAAAACATATAGGTAGACTGGTACGGCTCTGCAAGCAGTTAAAAGCCTGGTAGACCAGTACCTCTGCTAAATCCTAAAGAATTGTTTGGTCACAGTGACTCTGAGATAATCGAACAGACAATGGCTGAAAGCCAGATCTGCTAGAGATGTTTTTCTCAGGCCGACTGAGTTGAAACTGGGCCTGAGAGGAAGGAACAAGGGGCGTGGTCAAAAAACTGTGACTCTGTTCTGTCCCAGCTACGGGTCCCAAGAAGTGTAGCACACACACCCTTCCAAAAACTCTGTTTATTACAAACAGACCCCTTTCAAAATGCAGGCTTTAACCACAAATGTCCTTATCAGCCTGCAATGAATTACAGGGATTAAACAAAGTCCGACAAGGGTTGGCAATCAGCCCAGAAACCAAGTTGTAACAAAAAAACTCACTCTCAAAATCCTCTGCATAGGACCAAACGTTGTTTCCAGCAACGTTTGCTATCTGTGTGCGAACTTAAATAAGGGAGTGGGAGTGGCCAATTAACCCCTAAGGAAGTGGCCAATTAACCCCAAGCCTTACTCTCGAGGAGACCTCCTCCTGAGTAGCCACTCCTTTGGCAGCCCTGCGTGCTCGAGCATTGAGAAGAGGCTCCTCCACTGCACTCTCTTCGCTTGAGGGAGCCTCTGGAGGTTCTGAAGGCCCTGGCTGAGTCTCTGCCTCTGGCACCACATCCTCTTCAGCCTCCTCGCTGTCCGACTCGAGCGCCGGCTGCACAGGCTGCTGGCGTGACACCACACCAGCCTCCTCGTCATCGGGGTCAGCCACAATCTGCGCAGGCCACTGGCGGGCCACAACAGACTCCCCTTGACGTGAGTGACATTGAGTTGACCACGCCCTCCTAGTTACATCAAACCACGCCCACAAAATAAGCCACGCCCACAGAACCGGTAGTAAAAAAATGTAGAATCCACCCCTGGTGCTAGATAAGGATAAATGGAATTTAAGAAGTGTTGAACTTGGACCACTTGTGGGAACATAATGATTCTAAGCTGGTGACACACTTAACCCTGCATCCCCAGCTTTGTGCTCTTCTCCTATACTCTCCTACACTTTTTTTGTTTTTTGTTTTTTGTTTTTGTTTGTTTGTTATCCTACTTGATAGGGACTGTTATTGATAATTTGTATTGTATATTTACAGAGCTGGGTAAAATGGCTTTTTGATCACTAAATGGATGGCTATAAGTTAAGGACTATGTGTCCACATTTGAATTCAGGAGGCACCACTGTATGGAGGTGACAAGAGAGTATGACCACAAACTTAATGAAAACTGCATTCAAAGATTTGCCAATGGCCCATGAGACTCATCTTTAAAACTCCAATTGGACTTTGTTGTTGTTAGTTGCGAAGTCGTGTCCGACCCATTGTGACCCCATGGACAATGTTCCTCCAGGCCTTCCTGTCCTCTACCATTCTCTGGAGTCCATTTAAGCTCACACCGACTTCTTCAGTGACTCCATCCAGCCACCTCGTTCTCTGCCGTCCCCTTCTTTTTTTGCCCTCAGTCTTTCCCAGCATTAGGCTCTTCCCCAGGGAGTCCTTCCTTCTCATTAAGTGGCCAAAGCATTTGAGTTTCCTCTTCAGGATCTGGCCTTCTAAAGAGCAGTCAGGGTTGATCTCTAGGACTGACCGGTTGGATCGCCTTGCAGTCCAAGGGACTTGCAGGAGCTTCTCTGGCACCAGAATTCAAAGGCCTCAATTCTTTGGCATTCAGCTTTTCTTATAGTCCAACTTTCACAGCCATGCATTGCAACTGGGAAAACCATTGCCTTGACAATACGCACTTTTGTTGGCAGGCTGATGTCTCTGCTTTTTACTATGCTGTCTAGATTTGCCATAGTTTTCCTCCCCAGGAGCAAGCGTCTTTTAATTTCTGGGCTGCAGTCCCCATCTGCGGTGATCTTGGGGCCCAGGAAAATAAAATCTGTCACTACCTCCATTTCTTCCCCATCTATTTGCCAGGAATTGAGAGGGCTGGATGCCATAATCTTAGTTTTCTTAATGTTGAGTTTCAAACCAACTTTTGCACTTTCCTTCTTCACCCACATCAAGAGGCTCTTTAGTTATAATTAGAGACTAATTATACTGGTGATTTTTCTTCTCTCATTACATATCAGCCCAGTTATTTAGATCAGTGGTGAAAAAGTTGAGCGAAAGATCTCTTGAGTTTCTAAGGCTCATAGAACATAATTCCTAGGCAGGTATGTTCATTTTCCAATCTGAGGTTATTTAAAATTGTAAAAAAAATTAAGGGGTGGCACAGTGGCTGAGTGGTTAAAACACTGAGCTTGTCAATTGAAAAGTCGGCAGTTCAGGTTCGAGACCCGAGTGCCACGTGACAGGGTGAGCTCCTGTCCTTGCCTCACCTCCTTCCCACCTAGCAGTTTGAAAGCATGCAAATGCGAGTAGATTAATAGGTACCACTTTGGTGGAGTGGAAACAGCCCTCCCTGATGTCACGCTGGACACATGTCCACAGAAGTGTCTTCGGACAGCGCTGGCTGAATGGCCTTGAAATGGAAAAGAGCAGCGCCCCGTATGCTTGGCAATGATTAGTGGAGTAAAATCCACAGGGACTTCTATACCTTTACCTCCTCTGGGTTTCTAAGGCTTATAGAACGATAATTCCTAGGCAGGTGTGTTTGTTTTCCACTCTCAGTGTCAGGTTTCGATGTCATCTCAAATACATTGCACTCCCAAACAATTAATCTTTGCTGAAATATTCCATTTATTGAGTACAACAGATCTGGCACTGACTTCGTCGTAGCCGATACTAACCCTCTGACCCCCAAACCCTTCCCTTTCCGTTCCCCAATTCTCATCTCCTCATTGGCCATCTTCCAAGTCAGTCTCCCCAGCTTCTGACCTCAGCCCACAGGAATGTCCCCCTCCCATCCCATCTCCTAGGGGATATCTACAGAGAAAATAAGTAGGTGAAAAGTCAAGCCTCATCTCCTCCTTTTTATGGCAGCATCAGAATGCTGATGCTCAGGTTATTTAAAACAAGATCGTAAAAATATCATACCTCTTTTGCCAAGCGGTTTGTTATTGCCTGTTTTAATGACCGACGTTGATCTCCGTCTGGGTTTTAATGGTATGCATTTTGGTTTGGGTTTTAAACTAGGCATTTTTTTAAAAAAATGAGGATTGTAAACTAATTTAAGTGCTGGCAGAGACAAAAATGCAGGGCAGATATATTGAACCATAAATGAGTAAACAATCCAGGGTCTGTTGACATGTCATACGGGTTCTACCTGGTGACGTCTAAAAATGACAATTTGCACCAACAAATTAGGGCTCCATTAACCAATCAAAGGGTGAAGTGTGAAAACATTGCCAGGCACTTAAAAGCTTTTTACATGTTGTGCGTGCCAGGAACACACAACAAAGTTAAACGCCTGAAACCCAGTCCCAGTGGATTTGGAGCACAACCAGCCATGACTGAATGGCTTCAGTTTGCGATTGTTGGGCTGCTCGAAATTAAAATGGGTTTTGCAGAGTTAGCCTTGTGTTAGACATATAATGCATTAATCCTTGATAAACTTTTACTGCTTAAGAGCCACCGTTGAGAAGGTTGAAAGATTGATCGTTGGTCATTTGCAAATTTGACTCTGCTATCTGGAGGTGGAGGATGGGGACCTACAATTACATTTTGCCCCAATGTCATATTGTTTGGGGCAAATTCTCATTCATTCGAAATGTCAGCATTCCAGAAAAACCCTCAACTCCAAGTAAAGACTCTGAAGCAAGCATTTTTCAAAGTTCTATTTACTAGAATAGGTAAACTGGCATATCTGGGAAAACCCGAATCTGAGAGGTCTGGGTTTTCCCTCAGTAAATCAACACCTCAAAAACCATCCCCTCACTCCTCAGACGATCACAGGCTCCAATCACCGTCCATCCCATTTTGAGACCTCATTCCGACCACTCCTTCTCCAGATGCAGGATCGGATGGGCATGATGGAGGGGACGGCAGACAACGAGGTGGCTGGATGGAGTCACTGAAGCAGTCGGCAGGAGCTTAAATGGTCTCTGGGGGATGGTAGAGGACAGGAAGGCCTAGAGCAGTGGTGGGTTTCAAAAAAATTTACTACCGGTTCTGTGGGTGTGACTTGGTGGGCATGGCATGGCTTGGTGGGCATGGCAGGGGAAGGATACAGTAAAATTTCCATTCATTGATCTGAAGACATCCCTGTGTGGAGATGCAGGGTTTAGAGCCATTCTTTAAAAAATGTGGTGGGCACCATGAAAAGTATCTGTAGATACTTTGATTCTCACCAAATGTATCTGTAGATACTTCAATTCTCACCAAAAGTATCTGTAGATATTTTGGTTGTCACCAAAAGTATCTGTAGATACTTTGATTCTCACCAAAAGTATCTGTAGATACTTTGATTCTCACCACCAAAAGTATCTGTAGATACTTTGATTCTCACCACCAAAAGTATCTGTAGATACTTTGATTCTCACCAAACGTATCTGTAGATATTTTGGTTGTCACCAAAAGTATCTGTAGATACTTTGATTCTCACCAAAAGTATCTTTAGATATTTTGATTGTTACAGTACCATCATAAGGTTCTCTTATTGGCATTCTCTTCTACTTCTATTGCAAATTCTATTCTGGATCAGTTTCCTATTAATATAGAATATCTTCCAATCCGCATATATCCACAGGATAGCAGGGAGTTATACATAATAACCTAAGCCTACATATTGCAAGAAAGCCAGAATAGTTTATGCTCTCTTGATTCTTAAAGCTGCCCTATAAAAGCCTCAGGTATTTTAATTAACAAATCAAATACATGTAATAAAATAGGTGCTTTGGGGTTATTGTTTTTTTTTTTTTTAAACCAGAAGAGGATTAAGATCCCAACATTCTGAAAGCAAAAATGTAAACAAAAAGTAATTATTGTAATCCCCATTAGACTGAGGCTATGAATGTGGATTTATGTATCTACAAAAATCTCCTCCAGGTGTTTTTGAGCAAGTCTATTTTGGTACTTGCTAATTATCATGGAAATAGAGATGACTGATTTTATTAATTTTGCTAGAGGTAGAAATGTAACGCACAACTGGGCCAGTTCTTCGCAGAACCCGAAATGAACAAAACTGCCATCCATCTACTGCACAGCTGGCCAAATTGAAGATGTGCAGTGATTCCCGGCATGTGACAATCGATAAAATCTGGCTGGATCTGATTTTAAGCAGCTCTACAATGAAGCAGCAAAAAACCCCAAATACCCAGATTGCTAATGAATTCAAAGGCTTAAAAATAGCCAGGAACAAATCAGCTATTGTCATACTTCATGCTAAGTATACTTTCATACTTTCCTTTACTCTAAGAGTTTGCCTAAGCTGAGTTCACACTGTACAACAGGAGACTGACTGACAATTCACATCCATATTCTCAGTGCATATTTTGTGATCCCAGAATTATCTCTGGAGTAGGCAGAGCTGGTTATGGTGTAGGAAAGAGGTGAAGAGGGTGACGATTACAAAACTGGGTATCTTAAGCCTTGTCAGATTTGGCCGTGTTTCAGCTTGTCCTTGCTTCTCACCAAGTTCCTTTGGCTTCTTGGCCTTCAGACCTTTGAGGAACTCAAAGCTGATCTTGTGAAAAGCATGAGAGAGCAATTAAGGGAGGAAGGAAGGGAGGGAGGGAGGAAGGAAGGGAGGACTTGGAGAAGAGAGTGTCGCTTCTTTCTATTTTAGGGCAGATTAATCTCTTCTCCAAGTTGTCCCCATGGCTCGCTCCTTCCTTCCTTCCTTCCTTCCTTCCTTCCTTCCTTCCTTCCTTCCTTCCTTCCTTTCCTTCCTTCCTTCCTCTTTTGTCTCTTCTCCTACCCTCCCTTCTTCTATTCTCCTGCCTCCCTCCCTTCTTCTTTCTTTCCTTCTACTCTTCCCTCCCTCCCTCCCTCCCTTTCTTCCTCTTTTGTCTCTTCTACCCTCCCTTCTTCTATTCTCTTCCCTCCTTTCTGCTTTCTTTCCTTTTACTCTTCTCTCCCTCCCTCCCTCCCTCCCTCCCTTTCTTCCTCTTTTGTCTCTCCTATCCTCCCTTCTTCTATTCTCCTCCCTCCTTTCTGCTTTCTTTCCTTTTACTCTTCCTTCCTTCCCTCCCACCCTCCCTTCCTCTCATCCTTTTAAAGGGTCAACTCTAAATCCCTTTACAAGTTCGGAATCATGCAAGTCCAGACAATCTACAGACAATTTATGCCCATTGTTGAATTTGACTCTTCTATAGGGCATATTGAACAGGGGGTTGGATTAGAAGACCTCTAAGGTCCCTCCCAATCCTATTATCCTATGTTTTATATGAGAGGCTAAGAAAGAGCTCCTCCAGCCTAGGATTTTTCCAACTGGATTCCATGAAAAACTGAGGAATAAAAAAAAAAAATCACACGAATGAAACCTATTTTTTAAATCAGTAGAGCAGTGTTTCACAACCTTGGCAACTTAAAGTTGGGTGAACCTCAACTCCCCAAATTCTCCAGCCAGTATGAATTCTGGGAATTGAACTCCACACATCTTTAAGTTGCTATGGTTGAGAAATTCTGCTCTACATCTTCATTTTTTAAAAAATTCTTAGTCATTTATTTAAAACAGTAACAGGTTCCATGGCCTGAAAAACACGGAATCTTTCATCTAACTGTTAGAGGGGGAAATAAAGATAAGTGGTTGACTGAAGGTTCTAGATAAAGAAAATGGTTTTATTTTATTCTCCACTAACATACATTTGTCAGCACTTCAACCTGCATTTACTCTAGTGCTGACATAAGAAGGAGAAGCGAAGGAGTCTGGAAAGGGACGTTTGACTTTTCACCTACTTATTTTCCCTGGAGATAATATCCCCTAGGAGATGGGATGGGGAGGGGGAAATTCCTTTGAGCTGGAGTAGATTAGGGGTAGAATGACTTGGAAGATGGTCAATGAGTGCAGGGGAGTGGGGAACGGAAAGGGAAGGTTTTGGGGCTGGAAGTTAGTGTTGGCTTCGATTGGAGTAGGGTTAGAATGTCGTGCTTAATAAATAGGAGTTTTTCTTCAAAGACTTTGTTTGAAATGCAATTTATTTGAGATGACCTCGAAACTTGACAACATTCTTGTTAGTGGAAGTGTTTTCTGAAGTATGGGAGCCGAACTGAAACAGGCAGGTGAAATAATTTCATTGGCAATCATGACTGGTTCTTTTTGTGTTAAAAACTTCGGTGTTCCAATACAAAGTGACCTTCACATAAAAAATGGCCCCATACGCCCATCAAGGGCAGAAATTTAAATAGGAAGACGATGCATATTTTAAAATGTATATTAAAAAGACATGATAGATCAACCTTAGAGATACCTTTTTATGGTAATTATGTTTCAAAAAAGATTGGATTCTCAGAAAAAAACTTGAAAAGATATATTACTCATGTGCTAAAAACATCCGTGGGATGTTTTGGCATTGATTTAAGTTCGAAATAAGTACCACTCCCTGTGTATGGACTCACTGGAGAAGAGCCTAATGCTGGGAAAGATTGAGGGCAGAAGAAGAAGGGGACGGCAGAGAACGAGGTGGCTGGATCAGGGGTGGGTTCTAAAGATTTTTACTACCGGTTCTGTGGGCGTGGCTTATTTTGTGGGCGTGGCTAGGTGGGGTGGTGGTAATGTGACTGGGTGGGTGTGGCCAACTTTTTTTTTTTTTTACTTTTAAAAGCATTTTTTCTACAACCTTAAGAGGTTGCAGAAAAAAATGCTTTTAAAAGCCTCTGACGATCAGGCAACTCAGCTGGGATCGCCAGAGGCTTTTAAAGGCATTTTTTTTCCTGCAACCTCTTCAGATGAAGAGGTTGTAGAAAAAATGCTTTTAAAAGCCTCTGGCGATCCCAGCTGAGCCGCGCGATCATCAGAGGCTTTTTTTTTAAAGTTTTAAATGCATTATTTCTGCCGAAGAGGTTGTAGAAAAAAATACTTTTAAAAGTTAAAAAAAAAAAAGGCCTCTGATGAGGTGGGCGGGGTAAACGAGCTGTGACTGGGCCGGGGACCGGTTCAGGAGCGTGGCCAGCCAATGTTATTACCGGTTCTCCGAACTACTACAAATGTTTACTACCGGTTCTTGCAAACCGGTGCGAACCGGGAGCAACCCACCACTGGGCTGGATGGAGTCACTGAAGCAGTCAGCGTGAGCTTAAATGGACTCCGGAGGATGGTAGAGGACAGGAAGGCCTGGAGGAATGTTGTCCATGGGGTTGCGATGGGTCGGACATGACTTCACAACTAACAACAACAATCCTGTATATGGTCCATTTTCTTCTTTCCATTTCCAGAACGATTGTGTGAAAGCATTTATTAGTAGCTTGGAATTTACAGTTTAGGGCTTAATGTATTAGATGAACTGATCCAATTGAAGTTCAAGCAAAATCTGCTTTTAGCACAGCGTATGATCTCAGCCAAAAAAAAATGTCGAATTTTCAAAAGCCATTAGATAAATCTTTTGTGAGGGGAACTTAGAATTCAGCATTTTGTTCCAGGCATTCGAGTCAAAAGTATAGCATAGTTATTATTAAAAATATTTTTAAAAGGGCAATTAAGACTCAATATGAAAAACAGTCTTCTCATTCCACTTGAGGCTAACTAGCAGAAATTATTTTAATAAAAGAACATGGGTAATTGTAGCCATAGAGACAGGCCATATCTACCAGATCGGGCTTTGCTCCGTTTCTTCATTTCCAACCTTAAGCTCCACTGTTGCCTTTGCTTTTAAACACAATTTTTAAAGATGTGCATAAAAATGTATTTTTGTGCATATATATATATATATTTCTCTTAGGATATGCCTTTAGCAAATGATCGATATACCCTTGTCAATAATTCTCTTCCACAGCTGTATTTTTGTGCTCCCCTTAGAAAGATACCTTTATTTACGTTTTTGGGTTGCATTACAAAATTCAGTAAAATATACTGATAAACATATAGTTGCATTCTGAGTTCAGTTCAGATACTCTTCAATTTACGACCACAATTGAATCCAAAGTTTCTTTTTTTAAAAAAATGAGTTTTATTAAAAAAAAATTCTTTTATCATACATATTTTATGAACAGAGTGTTGACTGGGTCACATCTTATACATAATCATAATCAAAATCATAATTATAATACTTCTTAATCTTTCCATTTTTTCCAATATTCATCTCTTTTGTGTAATCCTTTATCACAATTTTTTCATTTTTCTCCATATCTTATTATTCCAACTTCTGCCATATTAATTTTTCCCCCCATTATTTTTTATCATTTTCAATTTTATATTCGAATAACATCACTTTGCGCCTTATATTTCTTCTCAATTACAATTGCTCCAGTTGTTTATCATCTTTCTTCATTTCCAGAAGGGTCTCTCTAATTCCTTTTTCTCATTCATTAACAATAATACATTCATCTTAATTTACATTATTATCAAAATTAATAATATTATATATTATTATTTATATTATTATTAATGATATAAACGGTATATGAGTAATTCTAAATCTGTTTTTAAATATGGGGATGTTTTAATTCGTCTCGGGCCTAATTATAATTATGTTATAATTATATAATGATATATAATGATAATATAATTAATGATATCTAGAGGTGATTAATGATATCTGTTAATGATGTCTAGAGGTTCTCCTGATTCTCTCTTGGCGTCAGCCCCCCCACCAAGAATCCAGAAAGACAGGTGCATTTACTTCTGAGAATAGGTGGTCCTTGATTTATGACCACAATTGAGCCCAAAATTTCTATTTTTAAGCAAGACAGTTGTGAGTTTTATCCAGGGGTGAAGTTCTGACAGGTTCTGGAGAACCGGTAGCGGAAATTTTGAGTAGTTCAGAGAACCGGCAAATACTGCCTCTGGCTGGTTCCAGAGTGGGGTGGGAATGGAGATTTTGCAGTATCCTTTCCCTGGAGTGGGGAGGGAATGGGGATTTTGCAGTATCCTTCCCCCAGGAGTGGGGTGGGAATGGGGATTTTGCAGTATCCTTCTCTTGGAGTGGGGTGGGAATGGAGATTTTGCAGTATTCTTCCCCTGGAGTGGGGTGGGAATGGGGATTTTGCAGTATCCTTCCCCTGGAGTGGGATGGGAATGGAGATTTTGCAGTATCCTTTCCCTGGAGTGGGGTGGGAATGGGGATTTTGCAGTATCCTTCCCCTGGAGTGGGGTTGGAATGGGGATTTTGCACTATCCTTCCCCTGGAGTGGGGTGGGAATGGGGGTTTTGCAGTATCCTTCCCCTGGAGTGGGGTGCGAATGGGGATTTTGCAGTATCCTTCCCCTGGAGTGGGTGGGAATGGAGCTTTTGCAGTATCCTTCTCTTGGAGTGGGGAGGGAATGGGGATTTTGCAGTATCCTTTCCTGGAGTGGGTGGGAATGGAGATTTTGCAGTATCCTTCCCCTGGAGTGGGTGGGAATGGAGATTTTGCAATATCCTTCCCCTGGAGTGGGGTGGGAATGGGGATTTTGCAGTATCCTTCCCCTGAAGTGGGGTGGGAATGGGGGTTTTGCAGTATCCTTCCCCTGGAGTGGGGTGCGAATGGGGATTTTGCAGTATCCTTCCCCTGGAGTGGGTGGGAATGGAGCTTTTGCAGTATCCTTCTCTTGGAGTGGGGAGGGAATGGGGATTTTGCAGTATCCTTTCCTGGAGTGGGGTGGGAATGGGGATTTTGCAGTATCCTTCCCCTGGAGTGGGGTGGGAATGGGGATTTTGCAGTATCCTTCCCCTGGAGTGGGGTGGGAATGGGGGTTTTGCAGTATCCTTCCCCTGCCATGCCCACCAAGCCACGCCCACCAAGCCACACCATGCCCACAGAACCAGTAGTAAAAAAAAAAAATTGGATTTCACCACTGGTTTTACCTCATTTTAAAACCTTTCTTGCCACGGTTTTTAAGCTAATCCCTGAAATAGTTAAGTTAGTCATGTGAATGTTAAGTGAGCCTTCGCTTGTCAGAAGGTTGCAAACATTGATCCCATGATCCCGGGACACTGCAACCGTCATAAATACATGCCAGTTTCTGAGCATCTAAATTTTGATCTGGTGACCCTGAGGATGTTGTAACAGTTTGTTAGCATGGGAGACAATCATAAGTGACTTTTTTCAGTGCCATTGTGACTTCGAATGGTTATTGAACAAATTATTTGTAAGTCTAGGATAGCTGTAGTTTCCTCATCTATAGACAGAAATTTTGCCAAACGGAAGCAGACTCCTTGCACGATTAATATATATAAAGGTAAAGGTTCCCCTCGCACATATGTGCTAGTCGTTCCCGACTCTAGGGGGCGGTGCTCATCTCCGTTTCAAAGCCAAAGAGCCAGCGCTGTCCGAAGACGTCTCCGTGGTCATGTGGCAGGCATGACTCAACGCCAAAGGTGCACGGAACGCTATTACCTTCCCACCAAAGATGGTCCCTATTTTTCTACTTGCATTTTTTACCTGCTTTCGAACTGCTAGGTTGGCAGAAGCTTTGACAATTAACGGGAGCTCACTCCATTATGCAGCACTAGGGATTCGAATCGCTGAACTGCCGGCCTTTCGATATATATATATATATTTTCTGGGAACTTTTAGGGAGTCCAACCTACCTTGCAGGATGACTGTTGCAGGGAAAAAACAAGAATGAGTGCGAGAGATATACAATACTGCAAAAGGTGAAGAAGTGGTTCCTTCTGTCTCTCGTGTGTGTGCACGCTCACTAACCTTTTACGAAGCACAAAATTTATGCCTACTTTTTTTTTTTTCTTAAATAGAGAATTGTGTTTGCAAGGCGTACTGCTGAATTTGACAGTGCCTCACGTAGGCAGCATTTGTTAGCAAGGAAGGTGCTGTCACGAATGGGCTTTGAAGGCTGTTTATAATCCTAAGGCAGGCAATTTGTTTTTATTACTGTAAGAAAAATATAATCTTGCGCTGTTAACATTGTAAGAGCGTTTCTCTTTTGTAATTGCGTGTTCATAAGGTTGGAGACAAAGGAAGTGTCTTACAAGCAGCTTAGAGCAGCGTTGCTCAACCTAGTTGGCAACTTGTGTAGCCTTCAACTCCCGGTCTTCCCCATGCTGCTTGTTGAATTCTGGGAGTTGAACTCCATACTTCTTCAAGTTCCCAAGATTGAGAAACACTGGTTTAGACAGAGGTGGGTTTCAGCAGGTTCTGACCAGTTCTGCGGAAATTTTGAGTAGTTCGGAGAACTGGTAGTAAAAATTCTGGCTGGCTCGGCCCCCATCTATTCTCTGCCTCCCGAGTCCCAGCTGATCGGGAGGAAATGGGGATTTTGCAGTATCCTTGAATGGAGATTTTACAGTTTCCTTCCCCTGCCACGCCCACCAAGCCACGCCCACCATGCCACACTCACAGAACCGGTAGTAAAAAATTTTGAAACCCACCACTGGTTTAGAGGTGGTTGTTCTGACCCAGCTCCCCAAACATGACAAACTCTCTGACGTGAACTCAAAAGATTCCTTTATTAGGAGTGCCAGCAGCCCCAGCAAAAAGTTTCCTTCTCACTGCAGGCTAACAAGTCTGTCCGGCAGGGAGATGAATAGTTGTCTGCCACATCTATTCATCTCCGCCTCCTGCCTTTTATCCCCGCTTTATTTAGCAGCGGTGGCTCTTCCGTCCCAAGGACCGGCCCATAGATTTCCACCGCTCTCCTCTCCTCTGCTTTCTGTGCATCCGTGCGTCAGGCACTGGACCCAGCTGTTCCTCCTCTTCCTCATCAGCCACCTCCAGACCTGAGGGCTGTCGACTCTCCATCTGAAAGCTGACGGACGGCCCAGGTTCTGCCTCTCTCTCTCTCTCTGCCAGCTCCATACCCTCTTCCCCCTCGGAGCTCCCAGGTTGCCCTGATGCCGGCCCTGACTCCCACCCCTCCTTCTCCTCCTCCGATTCGGCTGCTGGAGGGATTGGCGGCTGACAGGCCACACCAGTTGTATGGTTCTTTATTTACCTATTCTTTCCCATGTTGTCTTAATGGGGCACTTGGGAACCTCTTCCTGATGGCCATACATGACTCAAAGACTTCAGGTAACCATACCTGACCTCCAAAAGACATGAAATACTCTCCAAATCAAATCGGAACAAAAGCTCTATTACTATTTCTTTGGCTACTTGTTCAGTCCCAAACATGATCCTATTATGATCAACCATCCCTGGAACGCAAAATTTAAATTGAATAGAATAGCAATATTTATAATTCATAGATTAATTTCCTGTGAGAATTGAGCAGGTGCACCGCAATCAAATCCCTATCTGAATTATTTCGGATATTAAAAATATTTTAGGCACATACATTTAAAATGAAAAAGAATTATCTATTTAATTACAGGAGGTGATTGTTCAGTCTGTAAGCTTTAACTGGGACTGGGTCTACAAAGTTGACCAGGAATCTTCTTCAGGCCCTAAAAAAGCCACATGAACCAAAGTTTTAGATAGAAAGATTTCAAAGTGTATCAGAACTATTTGTAATCCTGCTGAGCCGTTGCTGTGAAATGTGATTTTGCAAAGTACATCATTTTGAAATATATTTGGAATCAGAACGTTGAAACTGTGAGAAATAGGGAACTGAAAGTAGCCGATGGATAGAATAGAATAAAATTCTTTATTGGCCAAGTGTGACTGGACACCCAAGGAATTTGTCTTGGTGCATATGCTCTCAGTGTACATAAAAGAAAAGATACGTTTGTCAAGAATCACAAGGTACAACACTTAATGATAATCATAGGGAACAAATAAGCAAATCATATTAGGAACAGTCACTATAAATCGTAAGGATACAAGCAACAAAGTTACAGTCATACAGTCGTAAGTGGGAGGAGATGGGTGATAGGAACGATGAGAAGATTAATAGTAATGCAGACTTAGTAATTAATTTGACAGTGTTGGGGGAATTATTTGTTTAGCAGAGCAATGGCATTCGGGAAAAAACTGTCCTTGTGTCTAGTTGTTCTGGTATGCAGTGCTCTATAGCGTCGTTTTGAGGGTAGGAGTTGAAACAGTTTGTGTGCAGGATGCGAGGGGTCTGTAAATATTTTCACAGCCCTCTTGTTGACTCATGCAGTATACAGGTCCTCAATGGAAGGCAGGTTGGTAGCAATTGGATAGAGGTTTTGAGATGTACGCGGGTATATATGGTGACTGTCTGTCAGTAAGACAGAACAAGGAAGTAAGTTGTGAAGTGCGTGCAGAGAAGTATAAAAAGACTGTCTTGGGATGAGTTGAGAGCCACTGGCCGTAGCTATTGTCTCTGGACCTCATTGCAATGAGTTATTGATGTAAGTTGTGTTATGATGGCTGCTCATGTTCCCAATTGCTCATGGAATAAACCTCTGAATCTTCAAGTAAGAATTGTTTATTGTATTGCTGTTTCCTGTTTCTTTTATTGGAATATATTTTATGACACGTGCATAGCACCAAACTTTCAAATGTTCTTCCAAGTTCTTTATCCATCCAGCACTCTCTCACACTAATCTTGGTTACTTTATGGCCTACTAAGTAAACCACAAAAGGTGAGTTTATTCAACATATGTTCTGGGTTGCAAATCACGTTGGCTTAGTTGAGTACTTGCTGAACCAAATCCAAGAAAATAACATTATGACGTAGGCACAATCTGATCCCTATCACTTTTCATATTTCTTTCTACCTCTCTGCTTCTAATCCACTCTTCATCATTGCACAAAGATGAAAAAAATGAAAAAAAGATTCAAAGAGAAGAAATATCATGCTCTAATTGATCCAAGCTTAAAAATAACCTAGCGAGCACCAGCCAGTGACTAATTATCTAAAGTTATAGAAGCCCATTAGGAAGAAAAAAAATGTCTTGATTAGAATTTAAGTATGTTAATTTTTCATTAGGCATTTGATTAAGTAGATCTCTTCTCATGGCAGATAGATCGTCAAATATGCCTTCCTTGACAAGGACTTAACATTTCAGTTAGCTAGTAAGAAACGAGGGTAGCTTCGTCTGGAACCACTGAGGTAGACCAGATCAGGAAACACAGATGCCACATAAACTTATGGAATTCTATTTTATTGATCTAGGGCAGGGGTCTCCACACTTGGCAACTTTAGGAACTTAACAAAATAAGTTGGAGATCAACCCCCTGCTCAAGCAGGAAGCAGGGGCTGACACAAAGAAGAGGAGGACAACTTATTTTCCAAAGCACCAGAAGGCAAGGCAAGAAACGATGAATGGAAACTAATCAAGGAGAGAAGCAATCTGGAACTAAGGAGAATTTTCCTAATGGTGAGAACAATCAACCAATGGAACAGAAGTTGCCTTCAGAAGTTGTGGCTGCTCCATCACTGGAGGTTTTCAAGAAGAGACCAGACAACCATTTGTCTGAAATGGTGTACGGTCTCCTGCTTGAACAGGGGGTTGGACTAGAAGACCTCCAAGGTCCCTTCCAGCTGTATTCTGATTGATTGACTGTGAAGTCCTGCAAACTTGGCATCGTATTGCCACAGAATGCCCCCTCAGAAGGATCGCTGCATGAAATACATCCTATCAAGGTCACTGCTGCCCAACATCTAAATGAACTAGATTATCCTGCCATAGGTTTAGTCATTTCAATAACTACTCATAATATAATTCTATTCATAATTTTATTTATCACCTCTACTGTCTGTTTTTAAAATAATTCACTGCTCTGGTGTTCTATATTTTGCTATACATTTGACATGCTGTTTTAGTGATTTTTTATGGACTAATGTTGTATTCTGTTATGCCATTCTATCATCTATCTATCTATCTATTCATCCCTATCTATCTATCTATCTATCTATCTATCTATCTATCTATCTATCTATCTAATCTATCATCAATAGTATGGCATAATAGAATGAAGCCATTATGTGAAATATATATGTATATGTGTATGTGTATGTGTACGTATGCATGTGAGTATGTATGTATGTATGTATGTATGTATGTATGTATGTATGAATTTGAATGTATTTATGAATATGTGAACATCTGGAAATTCAAATTAGCCATCAAATCTGCACATTACACTTTGATTTTTTTAAAAAAATGATGTCGGATATTTATCTTAGATCAACCCTATTTTAAAAGTAGAACAGCTCTTTAAAAATCCCATTGCCCAAACCTCCAAGAAGACATTTTGAATGGAGGGAATTTTTGGAGCATTTTGAGCTGGAAACCGAACAAAAATACATTGCGACAAAATTAACGCCTGCTTGGTGCTTACTCCTCCTAAATGTTATTCCTCCTCCAGGGTTTTCTCCATTTCACTGTGTCAACTGTGAATTGACAGTTAGGAAGGCATGTTTACAATTATTCCTGCATTAGACAAATGATTGCCCACGCAAGAAGCACATTTGCTGAATCCCACCCCCACCCTTCGGTGCTGACAAATCTGGATTTTTCCCAAGGAAGGCAGAGGAGGAGACCAAATTGTTAATTAAAGAAATCAAATCCACGCTCGAATCCTTGTCTTTTAGTCACTGTGCAGAAAGTCAAAAGTGGAACCTTCTCTTCTTCATATAATTGCTCCCGGGGATTTGTTCCGCTTGTTTCAGGAACTCGTGTGTCTTTTGAGACATAACAAATTTGAACCCCTTTGAATCTCGGCATGCAAATTTGCATGAAATTTCCTGCGTTTCGCACGACTCTTTTTCTTTTTTTCCCCATGCCAACTTCATTTGCAAGCAACTTTCCTAAACAGAAAAGGAAAGGTAAGGGCGATCTTGTTTGCAAATTAATTGGGAAGTGCAATTTAAGTCACTTTGCGTTCAGATATGATATAAAATATTAAATTATCACCCATATTAATTCCTCCTTGGGTGCCTTGGCCATCTGAATAAAGCAATCTCTGAAATAAACTTGACCTGAGCTTTCTAATCTTCCCAGTTCTGTTCGGTCAAGTTGTACAAGTTTACTTTCAGATTTTTGTGTGCACGAATTGATGACAAACAGCCAAGGAAGGCATATTCAACAAGCACCATTTGTCTTCTGTGTCAACAAAAGACAGTTAAGGATTGGGCAATCAATGCAATTCTCCAGCGTCAAACACATTATGTTAATTTCTCTGTTAATGTCGGATAGCAGCATGCAATCACTCACAGCGTGTGACAATTCTGTGTAACAACTGCTTCCACGTTTCCTCGCAAATTTTATTTATTTATTTTATTTATTTATTTATTTTAAATTTCTATACCGCCCTTCTCCTTGAGGACTCAGGGTGGTGTACAGCCAAAATTAAAAAACATGCAGTACAAATATTAAAAACAGTTAAAAACAAATATATAAATTTGGCCCAATTAAAACTCACTACCAATTAAAACATTTAAAATTTCTTCTTAAGCCAGCCCGGCTTGCTTAAAATAATGGGTTTTAAGGGCACGACGGAAGGCGCCGAGGTCTTGGATTCTCCTTATCTCTGGGGGCAGCTGATTCCAGAGGGTAGGTGCCCCCACAGAGAAGGCCCTCCCCCTGGGGGTCACCAGCCTGCACTGTTTGGCTGATGGCACCCCGAGGAGGCCCTCTCTGTGGGAGCGCACGGGTCGATGGGAGGTCGTCGGTAGCAGCAGGTGGTCTCGAAGATAGCTAGGCCCTATGCCATGGAGCGCTTTAAAGGTGATAACCAACACCTTGAAGCGCACCCGGAAGACCACCGGGAGCCAGTGCAGCTCGCGCAGGAGCGGTGTTACATGGGAGCGCCATGCTGCTCCTGTCACTACCTGCGCTGCCGCATTCTGGACCAGCTGGAGCCTCCGGGTGCTCCTCAAGGGGAGCCCCCTGTAGAGAGCGTTGCAGTAGTCAAGGCGAGAGGTGATGAGGGCGTGAGTGACTGTGCACAGGGAATCCCGATCAAGAAAGGGCCGCAACTGGCGAATCAGGCGAACCTGACAAAAGGTCCCCCTGGTTACAGCCATCAGATGTTCCTCCGAGGACAGCTGCATATCCAGGAGGATGCCCAGATTGCGAGCCCTTTCAGTGGGGGCCAAAGACTTGCCCCCAATAGTCAGTGATGGAGTCAACTGACTATATCGGGATGCCGGGAGCCACAGCCACTCAGTCTTGGAAGGGTTGAGCCTGAGCCTGTTCTTCCCCATCCAGATCCGCACAGCCTCCAGGCACTGGGACATCACTTCAAGGGCATCGTTGGGGTGGCCTGGGTCTTATTTTCTTTGCGTCCCCAAAATAAGCATTAGGTATTATTTTTGGGGATGTCTTAACTGGTTACCCTAGGACCACTGCAGCCACACCTCCCATGCCTTGACACCTGTCATGCTGCTGCCCGACTTTTGCAGCCACTCACAGCCAGATGCTGCATGGCTTGTCACACCAATGAGGTTGCATGTTGTGTTGTACCATTGTGAGCGGTGTTTTTGTGACTTCAACTCCCGAGCCTGTCCTCATGGAGGAAGAGGACTCAGAAGGTGAGGGGAAGGAACTGACAAGGCCTTCCTTTCCAGGACCCTCCTCTCTGGCAATGCCTCAGGTTCCATCTGAAGGCCAGGTGGAACAGCCTGGGATGGGCTAGGAGGAAGGCATTTCGGAGCACCCATTGATAGAGAGTTGCCAAAAAAAAAAAAAAAGCAAAATAGAATCACCGGATCATGTGTCGATCCACTTAACAACCAGCAGGTATTACAACTGATATTCTGGGCTCAACTAGGGTCATAAATTGAGGATTACTTGCAGTGAGGAGCCGTGCTACTGTTTTGATAGTGGAGGAGAGGGAGGGAAAAAAATCCGGATTGATTTGTCCCTGTGTGGCAATCATGGAGCAGTCAGGAGCAAACCTTAATTTCCTGCTATTCTGAAGCCGAAGGCTGCATTTTTCAAACATGGCTGCTTTAGCTTTGAAGTGCACTAATTATGATTTGATCTCCAGCGTGGAACCAGACCGGCTAGCTCTTTAGCTCCGTAGGTGGAAAGTCGTGCCTTTCCTTCCCAAACACTCATTAGCTGATCAGGAAGAGCAAAAAAAACAAAAAACCCAAAACCGAAGCAGGCATCTTGGTAGCCTGGGAATTTAATGGCGAAAGTATGATTTGCTGCCTACCTCTGAAGACGCAGGATTAAGTCCCATCCCAGCCCCATCAGTGCTTCTTTGAAAAGGTCTTTGATTAGCAGAATTTGCCTTATTAAAGATGCCTTCCTAAAAGGCAGCGCACGTTTGAAAGGCTTAACTGGCTGGTGCGTCAGTAACCCTCGCTGCGTTCGGTCAGCGGGAGAGTGCCAGGGACAACATGCAACATTTATGGAGCTGCGCTCTCATTTAAGATCACAGAGAAGCTCGGACCAGCGGGCGGTATAAAATCTAGAGCAACAGGAAAAAAACGTGGGTCCTTCTTCAAAGTGGTCTAACAAAAGCCCAGCCAAAGGAAACGGATTGGTTCCAGGATAAGAAAAATACAGCATCATCATCATCTTTTTAACGACCCCATTAATCCCTTGCGGGGTGGAGTCTGGGCAACTGAATGGACCTAGCAGGGTGTTTTCATGGCCCGATGCCCTTCCTGTCACCAATGCGGAGTTTTGTTCAGCAGATATATTCTCAACCCCGCCAAGATGGAGTGGCTGTGGGTACCGGCATCTCGGTTCCAAGGGGATATTCCATCATTGGTCATAGGGGGTGAGGTGTTGCCCCCTGTTGAAAGGGCACGCAATTTAGGCGTCCTCCTGGATTCATGGTTGACCATGCACCAGGGGGCCATTTGCACAGATTCGTCTGGTGCGCCAATTGTGCCCCTACCTGGACCGTGATGACCTCCGTACAGTCACTCATGCGCTCGTGACCTCCCGGATCGACTACTGCAATGCTCTCTACATGGGGCTGCCCGTGAAGACCACTCGGAGGCTTCAGCTGGTGCAGAATGCGGCAGCGCGGGTAGTGATGGGAGTGTCCCGACACTCTCATATTACACCCCTCCTGCGGGACCTGCATTGGCTACCGGTTGCCCTCCGGGTGAGAGTCAAGGTGCTGGTAATCACCTATAAAGCCCTACATGACTTAGGCCCGGGGTACCTGGCGGACCATCTGCGGCCAGCGACTGCTCCCCATCGCCCGGTGCGTTCCCACAGGGAGGGCCTCCTTGGGGTGCCGTCGGCCAGACAATGTCGGCTGGCGACTCCTAGGGAACGGGCTTTCTCTGTGGGCGCACCTACCTTGTGGAATCAGCTCCCCCTGGAGCTCCGGGTGGCCCCTGACCTGCGGTCTTTCCGCCGTGACCTTAAGACATGGTTATTCCGCCAGGCCAGATTGGACTGAAGGGGTTTTTAAGGGGAGTTTTAATGATTTTTAACCTTAATATTGATTTTATCTGTTTTTTATTGCTGTGAGTTGACCTGAGTCCTTCCAAACAAAGGGCAGCATATAAGCTTGATAAATAAATAAATAAATAAATAAATAAATAAATAAATAAATAAATAAATAAATAAAAAAAATAATAAATAAATAAATAAATAATCAATAAATAAATAATCAATAAATAAATAAATAAATAAATAAATAATAAATAATAAATAATAAATAAATAAATAAATAAATAAATAAATAAATAAATAAATAAATAAATAATAAATGTGCCCAGAAAGAGAAATATGTGCCTCGACCTAGGATCGAACTCACAGCCTCCTGAATGTGAGGTGAGAGCTCCACCTCTAGGCCACTGCACCACTCCAAGAAAAATACAGCATCCAAGGTAATAATTAGGTCATGTTCTTGTGTATGTATGTATGTATGTATGTATGTATGTATGTATGTATATATGTATATATATATATGTATATACACACACACACACACACACACACACACACACACATCACCCAATGCTCAATGATGCGAAGTGGAAAACAATCAGTGGAACAGCTTGCCTTTAGACCTTGTGGCTGCTCCATCACTGGAGGCTTTTAAGAAGAGATTGGACAACCATTTGTCTGGAATGTTATAGGGTCTCCTGCTTGAGCAAGGGGTTGGACTAGAAGACCTCCAAGGCCCCTTCCAGCTCTGTTATTCTGTTATCAAAGAAATTGCATCAATAAAAGATGGCAGATGTGATGGAAGAGTCTTGGTCTTCCTTGCCAACAGTCTGGGTGAAGAGCCAGGCCTTCATGGCTCTTCTAAGAGCAACCACGTAAAACTTGAGGGGCAGCATCTGAACACAAAGAGCTTAACCTGAGCAGATCCAAAAGGCCTGAGACCCTAAAAAGAGTCTAGAGACCCTAGAAAGACCCTAGAAAGAAAGAGAGCAACAAAAATAATGAAGGTTCTAGAGGCTAAATCATATGAGGAATGGTTGAAGGAGCTGTGTATATCTAGTCTAATGAAGAGAAGGGTTGGGGTGACATGATAGTAGCCTTCCAATGTTTGAGGGACTGTCACAGAGAAGAAAAGAGTTGACCTATTCTCCAAAGCACCTGAGGACAGGACAAGAAGTAACGGGTGGAAGAAGACAGATCCAACCTACAACTAAGGAGAAATTCCTGCAAGTAAGAACAATTAACCAGTGGCACAGCTTGCTTCCAGAAATTATGGGTGCTCCATCACTGGAAGTTTTCAAGAAGGGATGTACCAGTCATTTGTATGGATTGGTATAGGGCTCCTTCTTGAGCAGAGGGTTGGACTAGAAGACCTCCAAGGTCCCTTCCAACCCTATACTATGTTCTCTCCTACTTCGTGGAGAAGTTCATTCCAGGGACCAAGGGCTGCTTTGGAGAAGATGTGCTTCCGGGGTCTCCGAACATATTATTTAATTGAAATGACGATGATCAGTTGCTAAGCACATTAATACATCAGGCTACAAACCAGGAGGTGGTGAGTTCTAACCCCACTTTAGCCATGAAAGCTGGCAGGGTAACTTTGGGCCAGTTCCCCTCTCTCAGCCCAACCCAACTCACAGGATTCTGTAGAGATTCTCAGCCATCCAGGACATGGTTGCCCCAAAAGTGCTTTTTCAGGAGGCAGATGGACTTCCTTGTTTTTTCTTTTGAAGACGTTTCGCTTCTCCTCCAAGAAGCTTCTTCAGACTCTGACAGGATGGTGGGGAAGGGAAGGATTGATATTCCTTGCAGACAGCTGGTCATTTGCGTCCTTTTACAGGGTCGCTGAAGCACTTGGAGGGTTGTCCTTTGGGACAACCATGACCTGGATGACTGAGAATCTCTACGGACTTTTAGCTATACAATTTGGGATGAACACCCTTGGAATGGGGTGGGAGTAAGAATGGATTTCCAGAAAAATTGCAGACTACAGGAACCATTTGCACTACTCTGGTGACCCTGAGGACACAGACAAACCTCCAAGTGGCCTCAACGACTCTCTAAAAAGGATGCAAATGACCAGCAAGGAATATAAATCCTTCCAATCCCCACGAATTCCCCACAATTCCCCAAGAAGCTTCTCGGATGAGACGTGAAACGTCTTCAAAGAAAAAGCAAAAAAGTCCAGTTGCCTCCTGAAAAAGCACCTTTGGGACAATTCACAGGATTGTTGTTGTTGGGAAAATAGGAAGAAGCATATAAGGTAGATGTCAGGTTTCGATATCTCAAATAAATTGCACTCCCAAACAATTAATCTTTGCTGAAATATTCCATTTATTGAGTACAACAGATCTGGCCCCGACTTCGTCGTAGCCGATACTAACCCTCTGACCCCCAAACCCTTCCCTTTCCGTTCCCCAATTCTCATCTTCTCATTGGCCATCTTCCAAGTCAGTCTCCCCAGCTTCTGACCTCACCCCACAGGAATGTTCCCCCCACCATCCCATCTCCTAGGGGATATTATCTACAGAGAAAATATGTAGGTGAAAAGTCAAGCCTCGTCTCCTTTTTATGGCAGCATCAGAATGCTGACAGTAGGTTCACTCTCTTGAGTTATTGATAAAAAAAAAATAACAAAGAGTTGCTGTATATGGCAGTTAACATCCAGTTTGCTTTCTTGTTGTTGAATCAAAACCTAGTTTGTGTTTCTTGCAAGCGAGAGTTTGGAAGGCATGGGCTTTGCAATTTTCTGAGCCAGAGAGAAATCCTACACAGTTCTCCCCTCGCAGCTCTGTGTGCAGATTTCTAATTACAGTATTTATACAAGGTCTGTATTAATTACTCAGTATGAGTAGAATTTTCAGCTGGGGGTGGTCCTGAAGCTCATTTGCTCTTTGTTCAGCCAAATCAATTAATAGTTATATTTCAGACAATATAATTGTATGGATGAATAACTTACCTTGGACAATACCTATTACAGTTTTAAAACACAGGGATTTATTTTTTAAAATATATTTTTTTTAAATCCCACCCTTATTACTTAATAGGTAACTCAAGGTACGGTAGGGAAGATACCTAATCCTTCCTTTGATTTTCCCCACAACCACTGTGAGATGGTTTGGGCTGAGAGAAAGGAACTGGCCCAAAGTCACCGTGTCAGCTTTCATGTCTAAAACAGGACTAGAATTCACCATCTGATGATTGGCCCAAAGTCACTCAGCTGGTTTTCATGCCTAAGGTGGGACTAGAACTCACCATCTCCTGGTGATTGGCCCAAAGCCACTCAGCTGGTTTTCTTGCATAAGGTGGGACTAGAACTCACCTTCTCCTGGTGATTGGCCCAAAGTCACTGAGCTGGTTTTCATGCTGAAGGTGGGACTAGAACTCACCTTCTCCTGGTGATTGGCCCAAAGTCACTCAGCTGGTTTTCTTGCCTAAGTTGGGACTAGAACTCACCATCTCCTGGTGATTGGCCCAAAGTCACTCAGCTGGTTTTCTTGCACAAGGTGGGACTAGAACTCACTATATCCTGGTGATTGGCCCAAAGCCACTCAGCTGGTTTTCTTGCATAAGGTGGGACTAGAACTCACTATATCCTGGTGATTGGCCCAAAGCCACTCAGCTGGTTTTCTTGCATAAGGTGGGACTAGAACTCACTGTCTCCTGGTGATTGGCCCAAAGTCACTCAGCTGGTTTTCTTGCACAAGGTGGGACTAGAACTCACCATTTCCTGGTGATTGGCCCAAAGCCACTCAGCTGGTTTTCTTGCATAAGGTGGGACTAGAACTCACTGTCTCCTGGTGATTGGCCCAAAGTCACCCAGTCTATCTATCAAACATCTTTTAAATGGAGGGTCCCTGGCAGATTCTTGTTCTAGAAGTTTTTGTACTAATGGCAGAGGAAAAATGGCATTGGAAAAGTGGCATCTCTCTCCATTTTTGGTTGCTTTTTCTTTTGCAGATGTGAGCGTCGCTTTGAGCCGAGCTCCTTGTTACCAGAGTCTGAGAACCCACTGTGTTGCCATGGCTATTCCAGGGACAAAAATTGCATATTTCGATGCTTTTATAAGCTTTAGCTTTTTAATGGCACCCTATGAGATGCTGCTAGTTTTTAACAGCATCGTAAATGTACCTTCAACTAGCTCAGAACAACAGATACCATTTGCTCTTCTCACAATTGGATCACATCTCCAGAAATAACTAGTCATCTGTGTTTTTTGTTTTGTTTTTTTGCCAACTTTGATCATCCAGAGTGATCTTCCTCCTCCAGATCTGTTGTTACTCTGGGAGGAACCTGACTTATTCCCAACAGTTGCATTTCTAGAGAAATTATTGGCTACTTTAACTGCCTATTTGGAAACCTGGATATTAGAACTATTCTGCCATGGCTCTTGGTAGACAGGAGAAGGATAAAAGCAATTTTGTTATTTTGGGATGGATCAGCAAGCCTGAACACACTTGTAAATGGATCATAAGAGCCTTGGTGGCGCAGTGGACTAAAGTGCTGTTAAGTAGCACTTAGCTGCCAGCTGCCTGCAATTACTGCAAGTTCAAATCTCACCAGGCTCAAGGTTGACTCAGCCTTCCATCCTTCTGAGGTAGGTAAAATGAGGACCCGGATTGTGGGGGCAATAAGCTGACTTTGTATAAAAAAAAGAACACCGCTTAGGGGGGGCCCGAAAGCCCTACTAAGCAGGTATATATACAAAGTATGAAGGCTATTGCTTAATGCATTGTAAGCCGGCGGCATATAAATTGAACCAATAAATAAATAAATAAGCTTCCTAATAGACAGGAAGCAGCAGATGAAGCTAAGCAGAATCACATCAGATACCTGCACAATTAGCACAGGGACCCCACAAGGCTGTGTGCTCTCTCTACTTCTCTCTATATACCAATGACTACATCTCAAACAATCCATCTGTTAAACTACTGAAGTTCGCAGATGACACAACAGTGAAAGGTCTCATTCGAGACAATGATGAATCCGCCTACAGACGGGAGGTTGAACAACTAGCCTCTTGGTGCGACCGGAACAAAATGGAACTGAACACACTCAAAACCGTAGAAATGGTGGTGGGCTTTAGGAGAAACACTCCCATAATACCACCGCTTACAATACTAGACAACATAGTATCAACAGGAGAGACCTTCAGATTTCTAGGTTCTACCATATCTCACAACCTAAAATGGACACCCAACATCAAAAACGTCATCAAAAAAGCACAACAAAGAATGTTCTTTCTGCACCAACTCAGAAAGCTCAAAGTGCCCAAGGATATGCTGATACAGTTCTACAGAGGAATTATTGAGTCTGTCATCTGCACCTCCATAACTGTCTGGTTTGGCTCTGCAACCCAACAAGACAGACACAGACTTCAGAGGATAATTAGAACTGCAGAAAAAACAATGGCTACCAACAATTACTACCAACGAGTCAAAAAGAGGGCTGTGAAAATATCTCCAGACTCCTCGCATCCTGGACATAAACTATTTCAACTCCTACCCTCAAAATGACGCTGTAGAGCACTGCACACCAGAACAACTAGACACAAGAACAGTTTTTCCCCGAACGCCATCACTCTGCTAAACAAATAATTCCCTCAACACTCCTGGAGTAGGGTGGGAATGGAGATTTTACAGTCTCTTTCCCCTCCCACGCCCACCAAACCACGCCCACCAAGCCACACCCACAGAACTGGTAGTAAAAAAATTTGAAACCCACCACTGCCTAAAAGTAATGTAGTTTACGGACACCCAATCAATAAAGTCAATAAATAATGAGACTTTTCTTTAAAAAAATTAATATCACGGTTGGCTACAGGTCATACAGTTGCATAATGACGGAGTTTGCATGGCATCCTTAACTAGGTCATGGCAGCATGCCAGCAGAGATGCTATAGGTCACACAGTGGCAGGGAGGCTGAAGAAGTTAGCTCTTTCTCTGGCTAATGATGTTGCACAATAGGGTATTAACTAAAGGTGATTAAAGGGCTGGAAGCCAAAACATCTGAAGAATGGTTGCAGGAATTGGGTTAGTTTAGTCTAGTGAAAAGAAGAACCAGAGATGACAGGATAGCAGAGTTCCAATATTTGAGGGGCTGCCACGAAGAGGAGGGAGGTCAACTTACTTTCCAAAGCACCAAAAGGCAAGGCAAGCAACAATGGATGGAAACTAATCAACGAGTGAAGCAACCGGGAATTAAGGAGAAACTTCCTAACAGGGAGGACAATTAACCAGTGGAACAGAAGTTGCCTTGAGAAATCGTGGGTGCTCCATCACTGGAGGATTTTAAGAAGAGACTGGAACTGTCACTTGTCTGGAATGGCATTGGGCAGTGATGGTTAACCATTTTGCCATCACGTGCCAAAAGTGGGGGGAGTGCATGGGGGTTGCGCACACACGTGCCCACACCCATAATTCAATGCCCTGCCCGCTCCCTGCTCCCCCACGTATGCGTGCGCATGCCCCACCTTCCGCGTTCCCCCCGCTTTTGGCATGCAACGATAAAAAGGTTACCGGTAGGCCTGGTAGGCCTGTTTTTTTGCCTCCCCAGGCTCCAGAGGCTTTCTTGGAGCCTGGGGAGGGTGAAAACGGCTTCCCCCCATCCCCCGGAGGCCCTCTGGAGAATGGAAATGGCCTGTTTCCTGACTTCCGGTGGGCCCAGAAGGCTCGAAAATCAGCTGGCTGGCGCGTGCATGTGCACTGGAGCTGAGCTAAGGCAACGCTCGCGTGCCCACAGATACGGCTCCGCGTGCGACTGTGGCATGCATGCCATAGATTCGCCATCACAGGCATAGGGTCTCCTGTTTGTGCAGGGGGTTGGACTAGAAGACCTCCAAGGTCCCTTCCAACTCTGTTATTCTGTAAGCTTTTCTACCTGCTGGCAACATAAAGGTGAATTCCGAAAACATGATTCTAAGAACTCGATCTGTCTCTCTCTTGGTCCACACCGATTGAGGACAATGGATTTTCTTAATGACTGGGCATTTACTTACAAGCACTGCAAAAAGGGCTGTAGAATCAGACATGGTTCACACGATTTCTGGTGGCAAGCTGTTCCACTAGTAGTTGATTGTTCATTTTCATTTCATTTCATTTCATTTGATTTATATACCGCCCTACTCCTGAAGGACTCAGGGCGGTGAACAGGCACAAGATAAAACACATAGAATACAAAAATTTAAGAGCAGAATGTAAAATCGAATTAAATCAATTTAGCCCAAGACAAATTTAAAACCCCAGGTTAAGAACAAATTAAAATTTACATTAAAATTTACATTAAAAAGAGAATGGGAGAGGTTAGGCCAGACCAGCCTGGTGAAATAAAAAGGTCTTAAGAGCGCGGCAGAAGGTGTGTAGATCCGGGATCCTCCGTATCTCCGGGGGGGAGCTCATTCCAGATAGTAGGTGCCCCCACAGAGAAGGCTCTCCCCCTGGGGGCCGTCAGCTGACATTGTTTGGCTGACGGCACCCGGAGGAGTCCCTCTCTGTGAGAGCGTACCGGCCGGTGGGAGGCCGTTTGCGGCAGCAGGCGGTCCCATAAATAACCAGGCCCTAAGCCATGGAGCACTCTAAAGGTGGTAACCACTGTTAGGAAGTTGATTGTCCTCACTGTTAGGAAGTTCCTTCTCAATGGTTACTGCCTTTAAAGCGCTCCATGGCTCAGGACCTGGGTACCTACGGGACCGCCTACTACCACCAATAGCCTCCCACCGGCCGGTACGCTCTCATAGAGAGGGGCTCCTCCGGGTGCCGTTGGCCAAACAATGTTGACTGGCGGCCCCCAGGGGGAGAGCCTTCTCTGTGGGGGCACCTACTATCTGGAACGAGCTCCCCCCGGAGATACGGAGGATCCCAGATCTGCGCACCTTCCGCCGTGCTCTCAAGACCTTTTTATTTCACCAGGCGGGCCTGGCCTAACTTTCTTCCTCTTTTTAAACAATTTTTAAACAATTTTAATATTTTAATATCTTTAATATCTTTTAATTTTCAAAGTTTAAATCTGTTTTAAATTGATTGGGGTTTTAATCTATCTGGGCCAAATTATTTAATTCAATTTTAGTTCTGTTTTTTAAATTTTGTATGTATGTATTTTATTGTTGGCTGTTCACCGCCCTGAGTCCTTCGGGAGAAGGGCGGTATACAAATTAAATAAAAGTAAAAAGTAAAGTAAATTCCAGGTTGCTTCTCTCTTTGATTAGTTTCCATCCATTGTTTCTTGTCCTGCTCTCTGGTGCTTTGTAGAATAATTTGACCCCCTCTTCTTTGTGGCAGCCCCTCAAAATACTGGAATAGTGCTATCATGTCCCCCCTAATTCTTCTTTTCTTTAGATTAGCCAAATCCAAATCCTGCAGCCGTTCTTCATATATTTTAAGTCTCCAGACCTTTAATCATCTTAGATGATTAAAGATTTGCTCTTCTATGAACTTTTTCCAAAGTCTCAACATCTTTTTTTGTACTGTGTTTCCCCAAAAATAAGACCCGGTCTTATATTTTTTTGAACCCTGAAATAAGCGCTTGGCCTTATTGCCATGCACTCAAAGGCCCGATTGGGCTTATTATGAGGGGATGTCTTATTTTGGGGGAAACGGGGAGAGAGAGAGAGAGAGAGAGAAGGAGGGAGGGAAGGAGGGAAAGAGGGAGAGGAAGAGAGAGGGGGGGAGGGAGGGAGATGACAGATATATAGATACCATGTTTCCCCGAAAATAAGACCCGGTCTTATATTTTTTTGAACCCTGAAATAAACTTTTGGCCTTATTGCCACGCGCTCAAAAGCCTGATTGGGCTTATTATCAGAGGATGTTTTATTCTGGGGGAAACAGGGGAGAGAGAGAGAGAGAAAGAGAGAGGAAGATTGAGAGAGAGAGATACCATGTTTTCCCAAAAATAAGACCCTGCCTTATATTTTTTTGAACCCTGAAATAAGCGCTTGGCCTTACTGCCATGCACTCAAAAGCCCAATTGGGCTTATTATCAGGGGATGTCTTATTCTGGGGGAAACAGGGTAATATGGTGACCAAAATTGGTTGCAGTAATATGCTGATTGATGCTCAGGTGTCAACAAGGATTATTTCAAAAGATTTGTCACCAAGATAGTTGATAAACCAGGGAGCCCGATATATTCAGTCCATTTCTCTATCCTGTTATGAGCATCTGGATTTTTATTTCTCTTTTCTAGGTCAAAGTTGTTGTTTTTTTAAAGTGTTCCATGGGACTTGAAAGGGTTCTGCAATAGATTAAGTGCCAAAAATGTTCAATTGAATAGTCAATTTTCTGTCACGAGAGCTTTGCTTCTTGATCTGCAGTTCAAGGTTTTTTGTTTTTTTTTAAAGCACATTTTGTCTGTATGGTGTAATTTTGTTTCCTTTGTAAGATTTCTGTTCCTTATCGTAAGTCATCAAAAAGAACATTGAAGAATACAAGGCACCCAACTGCCTTGTGGCCTCAGATTTAAAAACTCGCTGCAGTTGGATGAAGATTGTAGATGAGAACTTATTAATCATATTCTCATATACTCTGGTCGTATAATTGAGCCCACGCTTAACTAGCATTATTTAATTGACTCTGGCACACTAATTGACTTCAGATTGAAGGATGGTGACTTCTTATCAAGGGAATATACGATTACGCCCAGGATTGTGTATAGCTACAATAAATATAATTTAAATTTGATTGTACCTGAAGGAAGAAAAACCTGCTGACCCATCAAAATGATTAGGAATAATATTAACAGGCAGGAGACAGATTTTAAGAAAATGTAGCAAAATATTTTAATTAAAGGGTCAAAGCATATCAGTGTTGTTCAGTGTTTGGGATGGTGATGTAATTCTCTTGTTTCCTGCATTCCATTTTTCCCATACAAAATGTCGGTAGTTTAAATGAAATGAAGATAGGCTAAGATTTCAGATTGTTAGAAGCATAACAAGAAGCTTCCTTGAGTGAAGATGTCTTGCCATCCGCCTTGAAAGAGGCGGTGGTGAGGCCCCTCCTCAAGAAGCCTGCTCTGGATCCGGCTGTTTTGGCTAACTATCATCCGGTCTCCAACCTTCCCTTCCTGGCGAAGGTTGTTGAGAGTGTGGTGGCGCGACAGCTTCCTGGGTACCTGGATGAAGCTGTCTATCTGGATCCGCTCCAGTCTGGCTTCAGGCCTGGGTACAGCACGGAAACGGCATTGGTTGCGTTGGTGGATGATCTCTGGAGGGCTCAGGATAGGGGTTGCTCCTCTATCCTGGTCCTGTTAGATCTCTCAGCAGCTTTTGATACCATCGACCATGGTATCCTGCTGCGCCGGTTGGAGGGGTTGGGAGTGGGGGGCACCGTTTTGCGGTGGTTCTCCTCCTATCTCTCCGACCGGTCGCAGTCGGTGTTGGCAGAGGGGCAGAGGTCGACCCCGAGGCGCCTTGCTTGAGTCCACTTGGAGAAGGGCGGGATATAAATTGAATAAAATAAAATAAAATAAAATAAAATAAAATAAAATACAATACAATACAATACAATACAATACAATACAATACAATACAATACAATACAATACAATACAATACAATACAATACAATACAATACAAAACAATACAACAATACAATACAATACAATACAATACAATACAATACAATACAATAAAATAAAATAAATAAGCTAAAGCAGGGGTCTCCAACCTTGGGAACTTTAAGCCTGGTGGATTTCAACTCCCAGAATCCCCCAGCCAGCAAAGCTGGCTGGGGAATTCTGGGAGTTGAAGTCCTCCAGCCTTAAAGTTCCCAAGGTTGGAGACCCCTGAGCTAAATGGTGTTTCTGTCAAGTGAAAAACGACATGATTATATAATTTATGTCATGACCAGGGTGTTCTGTCCCCGTCTCACACCCCCACCCCCACAGACAGTCAATAGTGAAATAAACCAGCCGACAAATGTTTCTCTAAGAGCAGAATTGGCAGCAACCCGGTGGCTGGCTGCCAAGAGTCTTTTACTTACGAAGGGAGTGTTTTTTCAAAGCCAACACACAAGAGATAAGAGAATACTCAAAAAGTCCAGCAATGCAGAGAGGTTTGTTCAATATCAGTTTTTGCTCATCACAGAGCTTGAATGGCCACCACGCTCCCTTTTATATCCTGTGGGGTGTGGTCCAGTGACTCAGCCTAATCTCGGGCATGCCTTTTCTTCTGTTGTGTGCGCTTATCTCTGCGACGCTGGTGTGGATCCAGCCAAGACTCATTACCCTCATCACTGTCCACCTGCGGCTGCATGGAAGTGCTTGGCCCCGGGCCTATCTCTTGACCTTCGGAGGATACCGGAGGCATTGCCAGAGAGGAGGGTCCTGGAGAGGGAGGCCTTGCCAACTCCTCTCCTTCACTCTCGGAGTCCTCTCCTGCTGATAACACAGGCTCGGTGATCGGAGCCACAACATGGGGTGGGCTTCAAAAATTTTAGCAAGGGGTTCTCTTCCCAGTTGCTGGGTGGGTGTGGCCATGGTGGGTGTGGCCTAGTTGGCCTCCTGCACCATGGCAGCGGTGTGTGTGTGTGTTTTTTGCCCTCCTCAGGCTCCAGAGGCTTTTCTTGAGCCTCCGGGAGGGCGAAAACGGCCTCCCTAGGCTCCGGACACCCTCTGGAGGCCAGAAACAGGCTCATTTTCCAGCCTTCCCGAACTTTTGGTAGGCCCGTTTTTCGCCCTCCCAAGCCTCCGTGTGCGCGCCCTGCATTTATCTGCATTTAAAACGGGCCACATGGGGACTCCTGGGAGGGGAGGAGGGGAGTGGGCGGGGCCACCCAGGAGTGGGATTTGGGGGTTCTCCGAACTTGCACAGAATCTTAGCTAGAGATTCTCCCGAACCCCTGCAAACCCCCAGCAGCCCACACCTGGGCATTACATCTGACACAAATGAATAAGTGGTTGACAGTATCATGACTTACATATCACTATTTCTCCATCTATCTTTTTTCCAGAAAACAAGGCAGGGCTTGTGAGAGTAGAAATAGCTTTTCGAATCGCTGGAACACCATTCTGCATGAAAAACATTTCTTGTTTCTGTCCAAGCAGTTCTTTCTCGGGTTCAGCAATAATGCTAGTTAAATCTGTGTTTATACAGCGTGATAAACTATCTTAATTGTGGTTCACTGCCTGAACTGCAGGTGGCTGGATTCTCACAGCATGCTGTGTCAGAAAGTAAGAATGTATACATTTTCCTTTTTTTTTTTTTGGATTAAAGGCCAAGATGGAATTTTGAAGGAATTATTAGCAGTCATCCGCCAAAAATGTGTGGCGGGTCAGAATAGAAAGTAGATTCGATTTTGTCTTCCTATTTAAATGTAATTAAAATTAAATTAAATGACCTTGGAAATGAAGGGGGAGAGAAAAAATTCTGCCTAGGAAACAGATAAGCGAGGGCGTAGCCCAGTGGTGGGAGTCAATTTTTTTTTACTACCGGTTCTGTGGGCGTGGCGGGCGTGGCTTGGTGGGCGTGGCAGGGGAAGGATATTGCAAAATCTCCATTCCCTCCCCACTCCAGGGAAAGGTGTCTATCTTGGGTGGCTTTGCAAAGCTTAGCTCATAATCATAATCATAATAAGTTTTATTTGTCAAGCATATATAAGATAACAGGTAAAAGTATAAACATAATTTGAATACATGAAAAGAGGAAATAAAAAGGAATATCATCTTTCCTATTACCTATTTCCTTAGCTTCTTATGACTATAACTTTGTTGTTTGTATCTCATGATTTATGCTGATTGCTTTTATTAACATCCTATTATTATTTATGTTGATTGATTATTTAGTTGTTGTTGTTAGTTGCGAAGTCGTATCTGACCCATCGCAACCTTATGGACAACATTCCTCCAGGCCTTCCTGCCCTCTACCATCCTCTGGAGTCCATTGAAGCTCACGCCAACTGCTTCAGTGACTCCATCCAGCCACCTCAATCTCTGCCGTCCCCGTCTTCTTTTGCCCTCAATCTTTCCCAGCATTAGGCTCTTCTCCAGTGAGTCCTTCCTTCTCATTAGGTGGCCAAAGTATTTGAGTTTCCTCTTCAGGATCTGGCCTTGTAAAGAGCAGTCAGGGTTGATCTCCTCTAGGACTGACCGGTTGGATGGCCTTGCAGTCCAAGGGACTCACAGGAGTCTTCTCCAGCACCATCGTTCAAAGGCCTCCATTCTTTGGCGCTCAGCCTTCCTTACGGTCCAACTTTCCCAACCATACATTGCAACTGGGAAAACCATAGCCTTGACTATACGCACTTTTATTGGCAGGGTGATGTCTTTGCTTTTTAGAATGCTGTCTAGATTTGCCATAGTTTTCCTCCCCAGGAGCAAGCGTCTTTTAATTTCTTGGTTGCAGTCCCCATCTGCAGTGATCTTGGAGCCTAGGAAAATAAAATCTGTCACTACCTCCATTTCTTTCCCATCTATTTGCCAGAAATTGAGAGGGCCGGGGGCCATGATCTTAGTTTTCTTAATGTTGAGTTTCAAGCCAACTTTTGCACTCTCCTCCTTCAACTGCATCAGAAAGCTCTTTATTTATTTAGTATCTTATGACTATTACTGAGTCTTACGATTTATGATTATTGCATTTTATTATTATGATCATAATTTGTCACTTGTTGCTTGTGTGTACACTGAGAGCTTATGCACCGGAGACAAATCTCTTGTGTGTCCAACCACACTTGGCCAATAAAGAATTTTATTCGATGGAGCAGTGACGTCTTGCATTCTAAAGGGATGCTTAAGTTTCAATGTTTGTCTTCTGATATCCAAACGAGGAACCTGGCATTTCACAGGTCATTGGGGGATAAGGGAGGAAAGGACAGGTAGTGTTAGTTCCTCATTAGAGGCTAGATAAAGGCAAAATGTGGCCTAATTGATGCAGTTTCCTGCCTTTTGAAAGCTGGGTTCCTGTCAAAGCAGAAAGGAAAGCGCTTGGATCCGCTGCGTAAACCTGGCAGATGTTTTGCCGTTTGATGCTGCCCATCTGTGATCTTTTTCTTCTGGGTGCATTCACTCAGAACTCCATCCTCAAAGGAGAAGACGGAAGTTTGCAAAGGACTGTAAGTCCAGAATTCTTTACAAGGGCGGGTGTCAAAATTGGCAACAGGGTACAACGAGAGCCATGATGCAAACGGTACCTCTTTGATAGGCACCTACAAGGGGTTTCACCAGGGGTGAAATGCTCCCGGTTCGGACCAGACAGACCGATCCGGTAGTGATGGCGGTGGGTGGTTCAGAGAACTGGTAGCAAAAATCCCTGCCCCCCCCAACAACCCATGCACAGCTGAGCCGCGCGATCATCAGAGGCTTTTTTTTTTTTTACTTTACTTTTAAAAGCATTTTTTTTACAACCTCTTTGGCCAAAGAGGTTGTACAAAAAATGCTTTTAAAAGAAAAAGAAAAGCCTCTGACAATCAGGCAACTCAGCTGGGATCGTCAGAGCCTTTCAAAAGCATTTTTTTAACAACCTCTTCGACTGAAAAGGTTGTAGAAAAAATGCTTTTAAAAGGTTAAAAAAAGCCTCTGACGATCCTAGCTGAGCAGCGCTTTTTTTTCCTTTTAAAAGCAATGCTTTAAAAAAAGAGAGAGAGAGAATGTGTACCACAGCTGATCACCCCCCCCATGCACTGTTCTACTTACCTGATGCCTCCTTTTGGCGTGCACTATGTGAGCACACCTCACATTTGGTGCATGGTGCGCACTGCGCATATGCAGCCAGCGAGCCGGTAGTAAACCGTTTCAGAATTCACCACTGGGCTTCACTCACAATCTTGCAGATTTTAACTGCCATTTCCATCAGGAATGTGAAGATTTTACACTAGAGCAGAGCAACAAAGAGGATAAGGGGTTTGGAGCAGTGGTGGGCTACTACCGGTTTAACAACTGGTTCGGTGAGCGCATGCCTATGGCGCTTGCATGCAGCGTTAAAGTTGGAGGCTTTTAAAGCTCAGCTGCTTACTTTCTAAGACAGTCCTGGTAAGTAGAACAGCTGAGGCGCGGAAATCAGCTGTAACACGCGATTCAGATAAGCTAGAAACAAGGAAATAAAGGACAGAATAGGTTGGGGGTGGGTGTGCAGGGCCAGCTGATAGTCAGAACTACCGGTTTGCCTGAACTGGTCCGAACTGGCTGAATCCCATCCCTGGTTTGGAGGCTAAACCATATGAACTGTTCAGGGAGCTACAGTAGGTATGTCTATTTTGTGGTCCACCAGCAGCCTGCGGGGCTGGCAGCGAAGTTGGACAGTGAGGAGGCTGGGAAGGACAATGGGCCAGTCCTGGAGTCTGGGGAAGGCCCGGATGAGGGCTCTGCGTCGGAGGCAGCGATGGGGCCAGGGCCATTTGGGAGCAATGCGCAGACTCTGGAGCCTCCAGAGGCAGATAGCAGAGAGGCAGAGGAACAGGAAGAGCCTGTTCCTAGTGCACACATGCGAAGAGCTGCCAGAAGGCAAGAGCAGCTAAAGCAAAAGGGACGACTCAGGAGTAAGGCCAGGAGATGATTGGCCCTTCCCATAAGGCTTAAAAGAGCGGCAAAGGCTCTTGGGCTCTTTGTAGGAAAGCAAAGTTGCTAAATCTGTTTCCAGTCAGCGTCTCTTGTTTCTGAACTTCATGGGGCTTTGCCAAGAAAGGCCTTTGGCAGGGTGCCAAAGAAGATAAAGGTTTGTGATAAGCCAGAAGGACTTTTTCTGAAGGACTTGTTTTGGAATTAATTTGGACTAAGATGGGAATGAAGTAATTCTCAGCTGTTATAATAAAATAGCTTTGTTTGGGACTAATTGTGTCTTGTAATGACTAAGTGAGCCTAGGTCATCACAGTCTAGCCTTTTGAAGAGAAGGATTAATGGGGACATGATAACTGTCTTCCAACACTTGAGGGATTGTCACAGAGAAAAGGTAGTCAACATTGGAATACATGTTAGGATGTATTTTCTGTTACAATAACTACAGAATTATTCAGCCAGTAGATGGCAGTAATTAGTTTGCATCTATGGTTATAATCTATGGTTGGGTTTGTTCTGAGGAGAGTTTCCTGTTTCCTGTTACAGTTAAATAGTTGGGCAGTAAAGCACATGGTGACTGTACTCTTCGTTTGTTCTGTGGTGCTTTATATAAAACAGAATTTCTAACAACAACTTGTTCTCCAATGCACCTGAGGGCAGGACAAGAAGTAACAGGTGGAAGATTATTAAAGAGAAATAAAACCTAGAATTAAGGATAAATTTTCTGATAGTGAGAACAATCAATGAAATAGCTAAGATTATTGCATCCAGTTTTGGTCACCGCACTAGACTCTAGAAAGAGTGCAGAGAAGAGCAACCAGGATGATGAGGGGACTGGAGGCTAAAACATACGATGAACGGTTGCAGGAACTGAGCATGGCTAGTCTAGTGAAGAGAAGGACCAGGGAAGACATGACAGCAGGGTTCCAATATTTGAGGGGCTATCATAGAGAGGAGGGGGCCAAGCTATTTTCCAAAGCACCCAAAGGCCAGACAAGGAATAATGGATGGAAACTGATGAAGGAGAGATTCAACCTGGAAATAAGAAGGAATTTTCTGACAGTGAGAACAATCAACCCATGGGACAGAAGTTGCCTTCGGAAGTTGTGGGAGCTTCATCACTGGAAGCTTTCAAGAAGAGACTGGACTGCCATCTGTCAGAAATGATGTAGGGTCTCCTGCTTGGGTGGGGGATTGGACTAGATGCCCCCCAAGGTCCCTTCCAACTCTGTTAATCTGTTAATCAATATAATGGTGAGAGATTTTTAGGAGGTTGGAAAAGGAATAGGAGGAAAAAGGAGATATAAATACTCAAGAAATATAAACCACTCCTTTCATTTCCCGGAAGGGAGCTGGATCATCCGTCTCAAAAATAATATTTAATAAATGGCTATTTCTTTAGATGATTCCGACATGGCTTCTGCCCATTAGGTTTAATGACCCGGGCAACCGGCCCAAGGTCCTTCTTTATTTTCTAACCGAAGCACTTGGCTGTGTGTGTGTGTGTGAGAGAGAGAAAATGCATTCAGCAAAAACAAAATAGTCCTTAAATATTCATGAAGCATCTTTGAAATTCTTGGGCTGAAATAGTTTAAAATGCTCTAACCTGGGGGTGGGGGTGGGGAGATGACAGGAAAAATATAGGTGTTCCCATATTTATTTATTATATTCTCAAGACTTTTTTTTTTAATCTTTCCAAGAGCCGCGGTGGCGCAGTGGTTAGAGTGCAGTACTGCAGGCTACTTCTGCTGACTGCCAGCTGCCTGTAATTTGGCAGTTCAAATCTCAGCAGACTCAAGGTTGACTCAGCCTCCCATCCTTCCGAGGTGAGGACCCAGATTATTGGGGGGCGATAGGCTGACTCTGTAAACAGCTTAGAGAGGGCTGTAAAGCACTGTAAAGCGGTATATAAGTCTACGTGCTATTGCCCTTCTTTCCTTCCTTCCTTCCTTCCTTCCTTCCTCCCTCCCTCCCTTCCTCCCTTCCTTCCTTCCTTTACAGTGGTCAGAATGCAGCATTTCAGGCTGACTCTGCCCACTGCCAGGAGTTCGATCTTGACCAGCTGAAGGTTGACTCAGCCTTCCATCCTTCTGAGATGAGGACCCAGATTGTTGGGGGCAAGAGGCTGACTCTGTAAACCGCTTAGAGAAGGCTGTAAAGCACTGTAAAGCGGTATATAAGTCTAAGTGCTATTGCTATTGTCTGTGACTGTTACTCCTTGCAGATGTTTGCACCATTTATTTATTTTATTTATTTATTTTATTTTGAATTTGTATACTGCCCTTCTCCCTGAGGACTCAGGGCGGTGAACAGCCAAGTAAAAACATCAAGTACAAATGTTAAAATACAATTAAAAAGACATATATAAATTTGGCCCCATTAATTAAAAATGATAAACAAAACAATTAAAAACATTTTAAAAAGTGTTAGGCCAGCCCGGCTTGCTGGAAAAAGAAGGTTTTAAGGGCACGGTGGAAGGCACCGAGGTCTTGGATTCTCCTTATCTCAGGGGGCAGCTGATTCCAGAGGGTGGGAGCCCCCACAGAGAAGGCCCTCCCCCTGGGGGTCACCAGCCTGCATTGCTTGGCTGATGGCACCCCGAGGAGGCCCTCTCTGTGGGAGCACACAGGTTGATGGGAGGCCGTCGGTAGCAGCAGGCAGTCTCGAAGATAACTAGGTCCTATGCCATGGAGCGCTTTAAAGGTGATAACCAACACCTTGAAGCGCACCCGGAAGACCACTGGGAGCCAGTGCAGCTCACGCAGGAGTGGTGTTATATGGGAGCGCCATGCAGCTCCCGTAATTACCCGCGCAGCCGCATTCTGGACCATGACATAATGATAGTGTCAACTCTGAAGCTGGCCTGACTGAGGCCATCTTGGAGGCTTCAGTGTTGCCACAATGGAAATGAAGGAGAGGGAGGTGAGAATAGAAATAGCTGGGTTTTTGTAGCCAAAACAAAATAGTTTCCCCTGAGAACCAAGGACATTCCCACAGGTGGCTGAAGAGAGGAGGAATGAAGTTTCCAAGCAACCGGACTTCACCTTGATTGGGCCGTGTGACTGATTGTTTGACAAAGGGGCAAAAGCTTTTACTTTTAATTAGATGAAAACCGCAGGAAACTTTAGAGTCGGTTTTCACCCGTCTGTGCCAATATTCAATGAACTTGTTCTTTGAGGAACCTGCTTGCATCGGAGTTCTGTTTGCTATGGGTCAGGGGTGAGTTCTAAATTTTTTTACTACTGGTTCTGTGGGCGTGGCTTATTTTGTGGGTGTGGTTTGATGGTCATGTGACAATTCTTTAGGAGTTAGCAGAGGTACTTGTCTACCAGGCTTTTAACTGCTTGCAGAGCTGTACCGGTCTACCCATTTATTTTTGCAGGCACTGGTCTACTCATGTATTTTTGCAGGCACTGGTCTACCCATTTATTTTTGCAGGCACTGGTCTACTCTTGTATTTTTGCAGGCACCGGTCTACCCATTTATTTTTGCAGGCACCGGTCTACCCATTTGTTTTTGGAGCACACTGGTCTACCACCACACTGCCTTTTAACACAGATCAGCTGTAGGGCGGCCCTTTTAAGCCCCGCGGCAAGAGTTTAAACAGTTCTTTTCCTTCTAGCCGATCAGCTGGGACTCGGGAGGCAGCGAATAGATTGGGGATGGGAGGGCCCAGCTCCCAAACAAAGAGAACCGGTTCGGTGATGACATATCGTCACCGGTACCGGCTCGGCCGAACCGGGCCGAACCAGGAGGAACCCACCACTGCTTGGAGCCCTGACAGATAGTTTACCACATTTGCATTGGTTTGTGCAATTTGTATCAAGTCTATGTCATTCAAGGATGTTTGTTTGTTAATTTCCTCTTATCCTCATTTTTTCCAGCCGTCAGCTTTGCATTTTTTCTTACGCATAGTTTTCTGACTTCACAAACATCCTTTTCCATACTTCCCATTACAGGTAGCCCTTGATTTACAGACATTCATTTAGTGATCAATGCAGCATCCCCATAGTCACGTGATCGAAGATTCAAAAACTTGGCAACTGGCATGTACTTATGATGGTTGCAATAATGTTCTGAGGTCATGTGATCCCTTTTACGACGTTCTGACAAGCAAAGTCGACAGGGAAGCCAGATTCACTTAACAACCGGGTTGCTAGCTTAACTGCAGCGATTTACGAAATGGTGCGAAATGGAGCCAAACTCACTTAACAGCTGTCTCACTTACCAACAGAAATTTTGCTCATTGTTATTGTACGTTGAGGACTACCTGTCGGGGACTGTATTATCCGCCGACTTCTGTATGTGGCAGTCTGTAATTTTATTCTTTTCTTTGTGTTCCAAATAGCTTCTATATCTTCTTGAAGGTATTTTCTGTTCATTTCGCAGGGAGATTAATTTTTCTTCTAGTAGACTTTCATACAGATCTCGTATTTGTGACTTAGGGCCTGCGTTCCCACCTAATAACCTTTGCCCCGCGTTGATGGTCACATGGTCACATTTTGGACACTTGGCAACTGGCTTACAGTTATACCGGTTGCAGCAGAGGTGGGTTTCAGGAGGTTCTGACCAGTTCTGGAGAACCGGTAGTGGAAATTTTAAATAGTTCGGAGAACCGGTAGTAAAAATTCTGACTGGCCCCACCTACATCTATTCTCTGCCTCCCGAGTCCCAGCTGATCAGGAGGAAATGGGGATTTTGCAGTAACCTTTCCCTAGATTGGGTAGGGAATGGAGATTTTACAGTATCCCTTCCCTGCCACACCCACCAAGACATGCCCACAGAACCGGTAGTAAAAAAAATTGAAACCCACCACTAGGTTGTAGGGTCCTGCAATCATGTGATTGAGATGATGTGTGATCTTTTTCTGGCAAAAAAACAACCCATTGTGGAAATTGGATTTAATTAATAACTGTGTAATTCACTTAATGACTATGCAATTCACTTAACAACCACTGTAAAAATCGTCATAATAACCAGTCTGACTTGATTTACCTGTAATAGCAGAATTTATAGCAGAAATTATAGTCCCTAATTGTGATAGTAAATTGAGGACTTTCAAGAAGAGACAGGGCTGCCATCGGTCAGAAATGGTGTAAGGTCTCCTGCCTGGGCAGGGGGTTGGACTAGATGACCTACAGGATCCCTTACCAATTCTGTTAATCTGACTTAATCCGATTTACCAATAGTAGCCTATTCCATTTTTAAAACCTCTCATCCCTCTTGCATCAGGGGTGGGTTCTAAATTTTTTTACTACCGGTTCTGTGGGCGTGGCTTATTTTGTGGGTGTGGCTTGGAGGTCATGTGACTAGGTGGGCGTGGCTAGCTGGTCAGAGTCATTTCTGGAAGATCCTCGCACTTACGACCAGTCCTCGCACTTACGACCCGACTCATTTGCTTGCTTTTAACACTGATCAGCTGTAGGGCGGCCCTTTGAAGCCCCACGGCAAGAGTTTAAACAGTTGTTTTCCCTCTAGTCATCAGCTGGGACTCAGGAGGCAGCAATAGATTGGGGGTGGGGCCAAATAAAAGGTAAGAATAACGTGGGTGGGGGGTGGGGTTGGGAGAACCGGTTCGGTGACGTCATATCATCACCGCTACCGGCTCGGCCGAACCGGACCAAACCGGGAGGAACCCACCACTGTCTTGCATCCTCCACCAATTCTCTCCAATTTTTATAATCATTCCTTTCCCATGACTAGACATATGCTACTGAAACAGCGATGTCTACGCTGGCTGGGGCATGTCGTGAGAATGGCTGATGGTCGGATTCCGGAAGATCTCCTGTCTGGAGAATTAGTGCAGGGAAAGCACCTCAGAGGGAGACCACAGCTGCAATATAAGGATATCTGCAAGAGGGACCTAAAGGCCCTGGGAATGGACATTAACGACTGGGAAACCTGACCTCCGATCGTTCAGCTTGGAAGCTAAAGACGCAGCATGGCCTTCTCCAATTTGGCAGGCCGAGGCAAAGAGGCCGTCCCGGAACCAGTGAAATCTGGGGGCTGGGCAGGGGACAGAATGTACCTGCCCTCAGTGTGGAAGGGATTGCCCCTCTCGAATTGGCCTTTTTAGTCACACCAGATGCTGTTTTAGGACCTCTTTCCAGAGCACGATACCATAGTCTTTTCTCTTTTTTTTATAAAAATGTTTTTATTTTTAAACAAAACATAAAACATCCTCCATTACAATTACAAGCAGTGTGTCGGTCAGTTACAAATCTTTTGTGCTTCATCTCATATTCATAATTTACTAATTTTCTAATTTCTCATATTATCAATCAAATGCATAGCTTTATATTATTATTCTTAACATTCATTTAATAATGGCATTTTTATCCCATAAAAATCACTTCCATATATTGTATAATTTTATTTATATACCGCCCATTCTCCCGAAGGACTCAGGGCAGTATACAGCCAGAATTAAAATACAAATATACAAATATACAATGTCCTAGTTAAAATTTTATCTAGCCATTGATAAAATAAATCCCATATCTTATAATATTGTTTGTCTTCCTGTTCTCTAATTTCAAATGTCAATTTACTCATTTCAGCGCATTCCATGATTTTCTTAATAACTTCATCTTGCTTAGGTATTTCCTCATTTTTCCAATTTTTAGCAAGCACAATTCTAGCCGCTGTTAATACATTCACAATCAAGTATCATAGTCTTACCATAGTCTTTTGAGACTGAAGGATGCCAATGCAATACATATGCTTAGCCCAGCGATGAGCAATTATGGCAACTCGACAACCTGTGGAACTTCAACTCTCAGAATTCCTGACTGGCTGAGGAATTCTGGGAGTTGAAGTTCCACAAGTTGAAAAGTTACCGTAGTTAAGTTACTGTCCTTCTAGCTTAACCCATGCATTCAAAACAAAGAGTCCTTTTTTCTAAGTAGAATCTCACCAATCTAAAGCATTCTTCGGCCTATGAATCATCTAATTGCTTTCTCTGTTTTCTTTCATCGTGTTTCTACCCATCCATTCATGTGCCTTGGAATTATCTTTCCTTGGGAATCCATTCATTGAGAATGTGATTTCTTTCCCCCCCCCTTAAAAGTCATCTCTGACTTCTTCCACGCCCCCCATTCAGTGGAGCGTAACGTGCAACTGTCAGCAGCCTCTGGCTTCCTCCACAACACAGATGCCTTCAATTTATATTGACATCTGTTTTAGTGTTTTCATTCATAATTCTCTGCTGATCGTCATCAACAAATTTGGTATTTTCATTCAGAATGATTACATGCTTCCGTTTCTTTCCCAGAGGCAAAACAATCCATTTTCTGTATTTAATATGATGTATTAATTCATGTGGTGCTGGAGAACGGAACAAAACAGAATAACAGAGTTGGAAGGGATCTTGGAGGTCCTCTAGTCCAGCCCCCTGCTCAAGCAGGAGACCCTATACCATTTGAGACAAGTGGCTATCCAGTCTGTTCTTAAAAGCCTCCAGTGATGGAGCACGCACAACTTCTGAAGCCAAGCTGTTCCACTGATTAATTGTTCTCATTGTTAGGAAGTTTCTCCTTAGTTCTAGGTTGCTTCTCTCCTTGATTAGTTTCCATCCATTGTCTCTTGCCTTCTGATGCTTAGGAAAATAGATTGACCTCCCTCCTCTTCTTTGTGGCAGCCCCTCAAATACTAGAATCCAGCTATCATGTCCATCCATCCAACCATCCATATCCATCCATCCATCTCCATCTCCATCTCCATCTCCATCTCCATCTCCATCTCCATCTCCATCTCCATCTCCATCTCCATCTCCATCCATCCATCCAACCAACCATCCATATCTATCCATCCATCCATCTCCATCTCTATCTCCATCCATCTCCATCTCCATCTCCATCCATCCATCCATCCATGGTTTGCAATGGTTAGAATGCAATATTGCCGGCTGATTCGGCCCACTGCTAGGAGTTCGATCCTGACCGGCTCAAGGTTGACTCACCTTTCCATCCTTCCCAGGTCAGTAAAATGAGGACCCAGATTGTTGGGGGCAAGAGGCTGACTCTGCAAACCGCTTAGAGAGGGCTGCAAAGCATGATGAAGCAGTATATAAGTCTAAGTGCTATTGTCTTTCCATCCCTCCCTCCATCCATCCATGATGCACAGTGGTTAGAATGCAGTATTGCAGACTAACTCTGCCCACTGCCAGGAGTTCGATTCTCATCAGCTCAAGGTTGACTCAGAATTTCTATCCTTCCGAGGTCAGAGGACCCAGATTGTTGGGGGCGAAACGCTGACTCTGTAAACTGCAGAGAGAGGGCTGGAAAGCACTGTGAAGCGGTATGTAAGTCTAAGGGATATTGCTATATGAGAGCCCTGGTGGTGCAGTGGTTAGAACACAGTATTGCAGGCAAACTCTGCCTCCAGCCTGGAGTTTAATCCTGACTGACTCAAGGTTGATTCAGCCTTCCATCCTTCCGAGGTGGGTAAAATGAGGACTCAGATTGTTGGGGGCAATAAGTTGACTTTGTAAACCGCTTAGAGAGGGCTGTAAAGCACTGTGAAGCGGTATATAAGTCTAAGTGCTATGGCTATTGCATTGTCAACTCCCCACTGTAATAACTCTTCTGGCTATTTGTGCTTTTGCACAAATGGAAACATTTCCACCAGCAGTGGAAACATTTTTTAGGTTGGTAAAATGAGCATCCTGGATTGGCACAATTACCAACACATCCTGCTCCACCATTTCTAACAACAAAATCAGTTCACCAATGCCGTCAAAAGACCTTGAAAGGAAATTCTTTGGCACTTTGATGACAAGGAAGAAAAAAACAAACAAACTCAGAAGCCTCTTTGCAAGAAGATTAAAAAAAACTTGAGAAATTACAAGGCAGGTTTTTGATCCCGCATCAACTGAAATGTTCAAATACAATATTCCCGCACTGAGATCAGTCCAGATGGCAGAACGATATTCAAATTATTCTACTTTTTATTGCCAAGGGGAAGTGGAGCCAGGGTTGAAGGACACATTATGAATAGATTCTCTGCTCAAATATTGTACCTCTGAGGAAGATCAGAGTGGAAAATCAACTCCACAGTAACGCCAGATCTACACGTAACTAAGATAAGACCATTATAGCAGAATCTTGCAAGAATTCATCCTCCCCTCCTTCTTATATCAGGGAAAAGCTAGCCTGAATCCCTCCTTAATACAGGTAGTCCTCAACTTACAACTATTCATTTAGTGACCATTCAAAGTTACAACAAAACTGAAAAAGGAAAGGGACTTGCAATCAATCCTAACCCTTAACTTAACTTCCAAAGTTATGGGTGCTCCATCACAAGAGGCTTTTAAGAAGAAAATGGACAGCCATTTCTCTGAAATGCTACAGGTTCTCCTGCTTGAATAGGAGGTTGGATTAGAAGACCTCTAAGGTCCCTTCCAACTCTGGTTCTATGTCCGTGATGGCAAACCTATGGCACACATGCCCAAAGTTGCACATGAAGCCATGTCGCCCGGCACACACAGCCTTACCTGTTTGTCTTCTGGGTTTCTGGCACGCATCTGCATGTGATGATCAGCTGTCCTTCGCGTGCGCGGCAGTGCTGAAAACCGGTGCACGCATGTGCACCGGCCAGCTGATCGTCGGGCGCGCATGTATGCTAGAACCTGGAATTTCGGCTTTTCCGGAGCGCGCCCCTGACAATGGTGTGCGTGTGACATTTCCATGCAACCCAAGTGCCAAAAAGGGTCGCCATCACTGTTCTATGTTCTGAAGATTATGTTGTGGTCCGCCAGCAGCCTGCGGAGCTGGCAGCAGAGTCGGACAGTGAGGAGGCTGGGGAGGACCATGGGCCAGTCCTGGAGTCTGGGGAAGGCTCGGATGAGGGCTCTGCGTGGGGGCAGAGAAAGGGCCATCTGAGAGGTATGTGCTGCCTCCGGAGCCTCCAGAGTCAGACCTCAGTGAGGCAGAGGAACAGGGGCAGCCTGTTCCCAGTGCGCGCATGCGCAGAGCTGCCAGAAGGCAAGAACAGTTAAAACCAAAGGGACGACTCGGGAGTAGGGCTGGGAGATGATTGGCCCCTCCCGTAAGACTTAAAAGAGGAGCAAAGGCACGTGGGCCTTTGCAGGAAGCAACGTTGTTCATTCTGTGCAGTTTAAAGCCTGAAGCTCTGTTTGATTCTGGACTCCGTGTGGCTTTGCCAATTCGGTCTTTGGCAGCGTGTCAAGGGAGATAAAGGTGGATGATTATCCTAAAGGACTTCTCCCGAAGGACTCTTTATAACTAACTGGGACTCATCTGTGAATGAACAGAATTCACAGCTGTTGCAATAAAAGAGGTTTTAGGGACTACTGGTGCGTTTTACCAACTCAGGAAGCCTAGGTCAGAACAGATTATCACAGGTTTGGAAATGTTTCAGCTGCTGGAATTCTTATAACCTAATACCTTTCTTTTACAAAAAAAAAAATCCTTAAGAAACTCTGTGAGAACTTTGCTTAGAAAATGAATTATTTTCAGTGTTAAATAGCGGCAAAACAACAACAACTGAAAAATAGTCTCCAGGACTGTCCCTGATTTCAGGACAGGGACAGGCCACTTGTCAACTTTCAGTGGTCAATGAATCACCCTTCCTAAGAAGATTCTGCACTGATTTGGATCTGAGCCTCAAAGGTTCTTCTGGAAAGCCACCAACGTAGCTTCTGTCCCCGACTTCTTAAACATAGTTTGGGTCTTTTCCCAGAGTTGTGAGATGGGCACCAAACCATTGGCTGCAAAAGGCCTGGGGAATATTTTGACAAACTTTGTGAAGGCAGAGAGAAGAAGAAGAAGAATCATCATCAAAAATCTGGTGGTGAATCTGTAATTCACAACCTGTCAAGGAAGACTGAGAAAACCATCTCGTGCGAGTTGATAGACGGATCTCTGAAGCAGCCTTGCAATTTTTTTACTATTTTGACATCCAGAATGAAAATTAGCAATTCACAGTACTTATTTTATTAGTCTTCATTTACAGAAGGAGAGGAAATGCCTGCCAAATTTGCATTACTAATAGATAGGTGTCATCACAATGGCTTTACAAAATACAGAATAGAGTTGGTAAGGACTTTAGAGATCTTCTAGTCTCATAGTGGCAAACCTATGGCACGCACGCCCAAAGTGGCATGCAGAGCCATGTCGCCTGGCACGCATGGCCTTGCCTGTTTATCTTCTGGGTTTCTGGCGCGCATGCTCGTGCGATGATCAGCTGTCTTTCATGCACACAGCAGTGGCAAAAACCGATGTGTGCATGTACGCCGGCCAGTTGATTATTGGGTGCACATACATGCCAGAACCCAGAAGTTCTGCTTTTCCAGAGCGTGATCCCTCCGCACGTGTGGCAGTGCTGAAAATCGGTGTGTGCATGCACACAGGCCAACTGATTGTTGGGTGCGCATACATGCCAGAACCCAGAAGTTCGGCTTTTCCAGAGCGTGATCCCTCCGCACGTGTGGCAGTGCTGAAAATCGGTGTGTGCATGCACGCCGGCCAACTGATTGTTGGGTGCGCATACATGCCAGAACCCAGAAGTTCGGCTTTTCCAGAGTGCAATCCCTTCACACATACAGCAGTGCCAAAAACCAGTGTGCGCATGCACGCCAGCCAGCTGATTGTCAGGTGCGCATGCATGCCAGAACCCAGAGGTTCGGCTTTTCTGGAGCGTGATCCCTCCGCATGTGCAGCAGTGCTGAAAATCGGGGTGCACATGCGCGCTGGCCACTAATTTTCAGGCACACATGTGCACCAGAACCCGGAAGTTTGGCTTTTCTCGAGCACGTCCCCAACGAGCACGTGCACGTAAGGTTTCCGTGCAACTATTTCGGCACTCAGTGCCGAAAAGGTTCGCCATCACTTGTTCTAGTTTAAGTCCTGCTGAAACTGGAGACCCAATTCCATTCTTGAGATGGAAGAAGATTGGCTGCCCAATCTCTTCTTAAAACCTCCAGTAATGGAACATCCATAGCTTCTGGAGGCAAACCCTCCAGAGTTATTCTCACTGATGGGAAATTTCTTCTTTGTTCTAGGGCAGATCTCTCTTTGAGATCCTCCAGCTGTTACTTCTTGTCCTGGTGCTTTGGAGAACCCCTTTTTCTTTGTAAAAGCCCCTCAAATATTGGAAGATGCTATCCTGTCACCCTCAGTTCTTCTCTTCTCTTTGGTAGATGAGACGTGTCTTATCTAAAACTAATTCTTTTTTTTCCCAGCCTTAGGCATTGTTTACAGTGAGGAAGGAGAATTAATTGTTTTAACAGTCTCAGACCTCAAAGAAACCACCTTTAGGTGCCATAATAGACATTCATCTAAGTTGATCTGTGCAAACCCAAGTGAAACAGAATGAATGATCCATTAGCGTTGGCCTTGCTACAGCAAACTCCTTAAAAATATCCTCCGCTATTTCATGTTCGGATATAACTATTTGCTTAGCAAATAATTTACTGAAAACCCATCTGAATGCCCTGATTTCCGAGGTTTGATCAAGCGAAGTCAATGAAGTCAAATATGTCTTTAATTGGAGTACAAGTCGCAATATAAAAGAACATGTGTAATTTCTATTGTCCCAAGCAATCGGAGATTGCCTGATTGAAAGACTGCCTGAATCTACAGCCCTGAATCCATGTATATTTAAAAAGGTAAAGGTAAAGGTTCCCCTCGCACATATGTGCTAGTCGTTCCTGACTCTAGGGGGCGGTGCTCATCCCTGTTTCAAAGCCGAAGAGCCAGCGCTGTCCGAAGACGTCTCCGTGGTCATGTGGCCGGCATGACTAAATGCCAAAGGTGCACGGAATGCTGTTACCTTCCCATCAAAGGTGGTCCCTATTTTTCTACTTGCATTTTTTATGTGCTTTCGAACTGCTAGGTTGGCAGAAGCTGGGACAAGGAACGGGAGCTCACCCCGTTACGCAGTACTAGGGATTCGAACCGCTGAACTGCCAACCTTTCAATCGACAAGCTCAGTGTCTTAGCCACTGAACCACCACGTCCTCCATGTATATTTAATATGTTTATATATTTAATATATTTATCTTTTATATATAAATATATATTAAATATATATTAAATATATTTAGTATGTATATTTAATATGCTTTAAAGCAGGGGTGTCCAGCTTGGCAACTTCACCAGCAAGGCTGGCTGGGGAATTCTGGGAGTTGAAGTCCACAAGTTTTAAAGTTGCCAAGGTTGGATAGCTCTTCTTTAAAGGAAGGATTTTTTGTAGTTGTGATGCTGCAGTTCTAACAGTGTGCAGTTTCTGAATGCTCTTACTCATCCGATTAGATCAAGCAGGCATATCTGTAATAGATGTGTATTTTTGAACTTCAGTATATTTTTTTGGTGGCTTCCGCATAAAGCTTCTAAGATCCAGCAGGCTCTCAGCTCAGCATTGCTTATTTTAACTTGCACTCTTAGATATGCAGAGGATTATAATTGGCCAAGCCACTATTTTTTTTAAGCCTGGTAATCATCCTTTCCAGGTTTCCCTGGTGCTCTTGGCACTTCTTATCTCACAAATCTGCCTCCTCTTTAAGACCTCCTGACATTTAGTTGATTCACGGCTTAAGAGTGCTCCGTGTGCTTAAAAATATTACATAGATTTTTTAAAAAAGTTACATAGATAGAAAGGATAAAAGGATAGGTTGAACTGTGCTTTGCCCAAGTATCAAGTTGAGGCCTTGGTAACTTTTAATAAGTTGTGTGCTGTAGTTTTTGAAGGAAGATTTAAACTTTGGGGGATATTTGGGGACTTGATATTAGCTAATTATTTATTATTAATTCACGGGTGGGATAACGCTCTGTTTATCACTGTATATGCACTGGAAATAAAGGGGAAGAAGAGATAAAAATGAATTGTAGGAACTGAATGAATAGAATAGAATAGAAATAGAAATAATAGAATAGAATAGAATAGAATAGAATAGAATAGAATAGAATAGAATAGAATAGAATAGAATAGAATAGAATAGAATAGAATAGAATAGAATAGTTGTAAGGGACCTTGGAGATCTTCTAGTCCAACCCCCTGCTTAGGCAGGAAACTCTAAACCATTTCAGACAAATGGTTATCTGACATCTTCTTTAAAACTTCCAGTGTTGGAGCATTCACAATTTCTGGAGGCAAGTTGTTCCACTGATTAATTGTTCTCACTGTCAGGAAATTTCTCCTTAGTTCTAAGTTGCTTCTCTCCTAGATTAGCTTCCACCCGTTGCTTCTTGTCCTGCCTTCTGGTGCTTTGGAGAATAGCTTGACTCCCTCTTCTTTGTGGCAGCCCCTGAAATATTGGAAGACTGCTATCATGTTTCCCCTAGTCCTTCTTTTCATTAAATTAGACATACCCAATTCCTACAACCGTTCTTTATGTGTTTTAACTTTCAGTCCCCTAATTTGAGGAAAAAGACTTTCAGTGGTTCCAAAGTTAAGATGGATTTTAGAAAAACTCAAAGTTATACCACAACACAGAGAACCAGGGCAAAAATCAGGGCCACATTATAAACTCCAGTTAAGCTGATTAGTGGCTAAGATGCTGAGCTTGTTGATTGAAAGGTTGGCAGTTCAGCGGTTCGAATCCCCAGTGCCGTGTAACAGGGTGAGCTCCCATTCCTTGTCCCAGTTTCTGCCAATCTGGCAGTTCGAAAGCACATAAAAATGCAAGTAGAAAAATAGGGACCACCTTTGGTGGGAAGGTAACTGTTGTGGCACCATTACCTGAGCCTGTGTCATCAGCAGGAGAGGACTCCGAGAGTGAAGGAGAGGAGTTGGCAAGGCCTCCCTCTCCAGGACCCTCCTCTCTGGCAATGCCTTTGGTGTCCGCCGAAGGGCAAGAGATAGGGCCGGGGCCAAGCACGTCCACGCAGCCACAAGTGGACAGTGATGAGGGAAATGAGTCTTGGCTGGACCCTCAGCAGCGTCGCAGAGATAAGCGCGCGCAACAGAAGAAAAGGCCTGCCAGAGATTAAGCTGAGTCACTGGACCACAACCCACAGGGTATAAAAGTGGGTGAGGTGGCCATTCAGACCCTGTGACAGACAAAACTAACTACTATTGCGTCACATTGCATCTTTGGAAACAACATTATCGGCCTTGGATTTATTTTACGAACTGGACAATTCTTGACTGTGTGTATTTTGTTTTATGAATAAAGTTCTTGGCAAGCAGCTACTGGGTTGCTGCCAAGCTTCTTATCGGAAGAATTGGTTGTCTGCCAGTTTATTTAACCCCCGGCTGTCTGTTTGTGTGCGTGTGTGAGACGGGGAGAGAACAGTAACAACGTTCCATGTGCCTTTGGCGTTGAGTCATGCCGGCCACATGACCACAGAGACGTCTTCGGACAGCGCTGGCTCTTCGGCTTTGAAACGGAGACGAGCACCACCCCCTAGAGTCGGGAACGACTAGCACATATGTGCAAGGAGAACCTTTACCTTTACCTTTTAAGAGTCAACAGAATTCAAGAAGGGTTGGATGTAGCACATTTATGGGAACAGCAGGTCTCCAGGCTGATTCCTCCCTTGACTCTTCCCCCAAACTCTGCCTGCTATTCTCCGACAGAAGCAGAGTGATGGCAAACAATTAAATGGTTCTGAGTATAGGCTTGCAACCAGCCATTGTGGTTTATTAAATCAGAATTTTATTTAAACTTGGTTTATTGGGGAAAGCATAATCTAACTTTTCTTTGACATAATCGAAAATATTTGTAGCTCAGGTTTTAGATTTTGGCAATGGTTTGCTCTCCGAGCTTGTTTCCATTTACTTCCCAAATGTTTCATTATCAGACTAGGTAGCGTGTTTTCCCCAAAATAAGACCCTGTCTTATATTTTTTTGAACCCTGAAATAAGTGCTTGGCCTTATTGCCATGCGCTCATAAACCCGATTGGGCTAATTATCAGGGGATGTCATTTTTGGGGGGAACCAGGGTAACATCATTAGCTAAAGAGGAATAGGACAAGAAAATCCTGCATATCTAGTCATATTTATCTTATGTTATAAGCCTATAGACATACTGATTTTATAGATGTATCTAGTCTGGTAATGAAACATTTGGGAACTAAATGGAAACAAGATCAGAGAACAAACCACTGCCAATCTAATTCTTCTTTTTCCAGTCTTAAGCTTTCTTTACAGTGAGGAAGGAAAATTCATTTTTTTGCAGCCTTAGGCCACAAACAAACCACCTTTACATGCCATGATAGACATTCATCTAGGTTGGTCTGTGGAAACCAAAATGAACCAGGATGATCCATTAATGGCCGTCTTGCTACACAACCGCCTTAAAAATATCCTTCACTATTTTGTCACCAGTTATTTCATGTTAGGATAAAACTTCATGCCTGGCAAATAATTTATTTAGAGATCTCAATGGTGCCCAAAAGCATAAAGGAAGGTGCCTTTAGACCATTTGGACAATTGGTCTAACATACAAATAGACAAGGGACTTTCCCAGAAAGAGTTAAAGGATGAATATGGAATTTATTTTATTTTTTATTTTATTTATTTCGTCACGCATGTATTAGATAACATATATAAGTATAGACATAATTATGAATACATGAGATGGATCAGTGGTGGGTTCCTCCCGGTTCGGCCCGGTTCTCCCGAGCCGATAGCGGTGACAATATGATGTCACCGAACCGGTTCTGCCCCCCCCACGCCCCCCCCCACCCACGCACCCCACCACCCCCAGCGTTATTCTTAGCTTTTATTTGGCCTCACCCCCAATCTATTGCTGCCTCCTGAGTCCCAGCTGATGGCTAGAGGGGAAAAAACTGTTTAAACTCTTGCCGCGGGGCTTCAGAGGGCCACCCTACAGCTGATCAGTGTTAAAAGAAAACAAATGAGTAGACCATGCAAAAATACATGAGTAGATCAGTGTCTGCAAAAATACATGAGTAGATCAGTGCCTGCAAAAATACATGAGTAGATCAGTGCCTGCAAAAATAAATGGGTAGATCAGTGCCTGCAAAAATAAATGGGTAGATCAGTGTCTGCAAAAATAAATGGGTAGATCAGTGCCTGCAAAAATACATGAGTAGATCAGTGCCTGCAAAAACAAATGAGTAGACCAGTGCCTGCAAAAATAAATGGGTAGATCGATACAGCTCTGCAAGCAGTTAAAAGCCTGGTAGACCAGTACCTCCGCTAAATCCTAAATAATTGTCACATGACCATCAAGCCATGCCCACAAAATAAGCCACGCCCACAGAACCAGTAGTAAAAAAATTTAGAACCCACCCCAGAGATGGATGCGAATAAATGGGGACATTAGGACAGGGACAATAGGCAGGTTGGTGCGCTTATGCACGCCCCTTATAGACCTCTTAGGAATGGGTGAGGTCAACAGTAGACAGGTTAAAGTTTTGGGGGTTTGGGGAAGAAACTACAGAGTCAGGTAGTGCATTCCAGGCATTGACCACTCTATTACTGAAGTCGTATTTTCTGCAATCGAGTTTGGAACGGTTTACCTTGAGTTTGTATCTATTGTGTGCTCGTGTATTGTTGTAATTGAAGCTGAAGTAGTCATTGACAGGTAGGACATTGTAGCAGATGATTTTATGTATTATGCTTACATCAGAACGAAGGCGGTATAATTCTAAATTGTCTAAACCCAAAATTTGAAGTCTGGTGGCATAAGGTATTCTATTGCGGGTAGAGGAGTGGAGGACTCTTCTCGTGAAATATCTCTGGACGCGCTCCATTGTATTAATGTCCGATATGCAATGTGGGTTCCAGACCTGTACCCATCATAGATCGTAACCCTGGCTGTTGCATGTCTTTGTATTGGTTTTGCTTCCCCTCTGTTCTGCACCCATTCCCCTTTTTCTGCTGCTAATCCCTCACACCTTCTGTTGTGTTGCTTGCAGATGATGGGAAATTGTCCTTGGAAGAATTCCAGGCCTTCTTTTCCGATGGGACTCTTAACGAGGAAGAGTTGGAGAAACTTTTCCACACCATCGATTCTGACAATACCAGGTGAGTCCCTTTAGATTCCTTAACTAACATCAAGACAGGCATCGAATTTCTCCACTTCTTTCTGGACCGAGCCGACATATCAACAGTGATGGAAAAGCCACTGAAAACTCTGTGCACAAAGAAGTGAGACGGGGAGGACTCTATGGGCACGTGGTGGATGAGGATGTTGTTTTGAGATTAAATAATGTCAGGCCTAAGGCCAAAGATGATACCGTGAAATCCAACTGACTCCAATTCTTTATTTGCTTACATCTAATAGACAGAATCTTGCCAGGCTAAAGCTAGAATGTTCTAACCTAATAGATATTCCCTGCAAGATTCCAGAGTGAGACTACCCTAAACATTTTCCTTCCACCCCCATCCAGTTCTGGATTGTGCAGTCTCTTGTCTTGTGCCTGTCTCTGGAATGTGCTGCCTCCTCCTGGGAATCCACAGGGGATTGCCAAGATCCCCCCTCTTCCTTCCCCAGATGCACATTCCACCTTGTAGGGATACTATTATTACATGGTAATTCCTGGTGGGTTCATACCCTAACACAGTTGTCATATTTTCCAGGCCCAAAGTAAGGTTTACAGATGGTTATACATTCATGAGTTGCTTGGAGCTAAAATATCTCCAGCAATGCCTTTTATCTTATGTCTAGGCTTGTGTCAGGCCCAAAGAATCCATAAGTTCTAGTCAAGCTTTATTGCTCATGCCTATACAAAAGACTAGAGGAACCCGGTGGCTCAGTGGCTAAGATGCTGACCTTGTCGATCGAAAGGTTGGCAGTTCAGCGGTTCGAATCCCTAGTGCCACGTAATGGGGTGAGCTCCCGTTACTTGTCTCAGCTTCTGCCAACCTAGCCATTCGAAAGCACGTTAAAAAATGCAAGTAGAAGAAATAGGGACCACCTTTGGTGGGAAGGTAACAGCGTTCCGTGCACCATTGGCATTTACTCATGCCGGCCACATGACCACGGAGATGTCTTTGGACAGCGCTGGCTCTTTGGCTTTGAAACGGGGATGAGCATTGCTCCCTAGAGTCGGACATGACTAGCACATATGTGCGAGGGGAACCTTTACCTTTACTTTATACAAAAGACCAGTGGTAAAATCCAAATTTTTTTACTACCGGTTCTATGGGTGTGGCTTGGTGGGCATGGTGTGGCTTTGTAGGCGTGGCTTGGTGGGCAAGGCAGGGGAAGGATATTGCAAAATCTCCATTCCCTCCCCACTCCTAGGGGAAAGATATTGCAAAATTTCCATTCCTACCCCATTCTGGGGCCAGCCAGAGGTGGTATTTGCCGGTTCTCCGAACTGCTCAAAATTTCCGCTACCGGTTCTCCAGAACCTGTCAGAAGCTGCTGGATTTCACCCCTGCAAAAGACCCTAGTCAAGTAATGCTCAGGACTAAATTGATGGTGGATAAGAACCAAGAGAATTCAAGAAGGGTTTGACTTAGACCGCTTGTGGGAACCATAATGACTCTACTAGGCTGATTCCTCTCTTGACTCCTCCCTCAGCCTCTGCCTGGCCTTTTCTCCTATATTTTGGGATAATCAGGCAATATGGAGATGGCCTTGCCAAGGGTAATGGGGCAATTGATCACGCAGAGGGGGCTTTTGTGGTTGTGGGGTCCCACATCTGGAATGCCTGGTTTAGGGGAGACATGTCAGAAACCTACATCGACAACTTTGGATGGTGAACAAAGAGATTTTTTTTTCTATGTGCATTTCTATATTTTTAGGCTCAATTTGATTTTGAGTAAATGATGGGTTTTATGTTTCCTATAATTACCTTTTTAAATTTTGCAATTGCCTTCCATTGTTCGGTTGTTTGTCATTTTGTCATTTTTTTAAAAAGAACTTTTTAAATCAGTGGTTTTCTCTTCAGAGAAAGTTCTATATATACTTACAGTCATTATCCGAATATAGTTATACTGTATTTTAAGGCTTAATTAAACTTTCATTACCTTATCTTCTGATTCCTCCCTGAATTATGAGCCTTCCACTGATTGAAAGTCTAATTTAGAGAAGTAAAAGAAGTATGTAGTTTCTTTTTATGAAAAATGACACGGTCACAAAAAAACCCACATTTTTACACAAAAGCTATACAGAAAAAAATCTGCTAGCATCCAATATTCAATTCGATACAGTCCAATACAAGAAAATATAATATATGATATTTAGAACAAAACCTGCCGAAGATTGTAATTCATGGAAAAACAATCTTGCATTTTAAAAACCTTGTTTTCAAAATGTATTTAGAGGAGAAATCTTATGATTTTCTGGCTAAATACAGAATCTTCTGTACTTCTGTAACAAGGGATATGACCAAGGAGTTTATACATGAAAGTTCTCTGCTTTATAATCTTTCTCCAACAATCTTTAGTTATTTGGGTTTTCTCTTATTTTCGTGTTTTTCAAAGAGAAAGAAAAATCATTCTACCCACTTTATCCTAAACATAAACTCAATTGCACTCAAAGACCAGCTTAGAACAATGCAGTATAAAAAGTAAATAAATCATATAAAAGTAATCCTTGACTTACAATAGTTCATCGAGTGACCATTCAAAGCTGCAATGGCACTGAAAAAAGTGACTTATGACCATTTTTCACACTTATGACCTGTCAGGTCTGCCTCTGGCACCACATCTTCTCCAGCCTCCTCACTGTCCGACTTGAGCACCAGCTGCACAGGCTGCTGGTGCAGCACCACACCAGCCTCCTCACTGTCGGAATCAGCTACTAGCTGCACAGGCCGCTGATGGGCCACAACACTTAGTAGCAGAAATTTTGGATGCATGGATGTAAATTGAGGATGTTAGTTGCCTTCATTAGTAAGAGAAATATTTAACTATAGTGGCTAAAAGCCTGAATAATGTTTATTTTAGCCAGAAAATAAATGCTAAAATAAACGCTAAAAGCCATAATAAAATCAAAGAAATAATATACTTGCTGGGCCAAACCTAACCAGAGATAAATTGAAGATGCAGATAAAATTAGAAGCATAATAAAATTGCCCCATATATAATATATTTGCATAAAAACAGACAATATCTGTGCACGTATAAATAGCACTCGCCAAAGAGGGAAAACATCTAAAAAGCAATTAATTATGATAAGAAATGCAAGTAGAAAAAGATGAGGGGGGGGACACCCAATTATTGCTACCCGACTTGGTGTGAGTGGAAAAGTTTGAAATGTATTTGGCCTTTCTTTCAGACTCCAAAGCTGCAATACTTTCGGTTTAGATGAGCGGATTGAGAAGCAATTGGGTTTTTTATCTGGTCTGGCCGAGCTAAATCTTCTGTTAAGCAGCCAAGAGTGTCGTCTTTCATGCATCAGATAGTCCAAGGAGGATTTTTTTTTTTAATCTTTGGTTTAAGATTTTCTATCAGGATTGCACTTGGTCTTTGGTGCCCTCTGACCTTAGTTGCTTGCCTCCAGGCATTTCATTACCCAACTAGGGAACATCATCAGTGCTAGAAGGGAAGGGGGTTACCCAGCTTTGTCACAAAAAGGTCGCCTTTATCTGGGATTTAAACGGACAAATTAACCTCTCATTTCATTCGAAGAGTGTGAACCTGCCACTCTTACTCTGAAAGTCTTCCGTCACTTCGTCCATCACTGTGTTTCTCCTCTATCCTTTTCCTTAAAGACTACTCTTAACTATTTCACATTTTAAATAATTTTTGAAAAAGTTTATTTTATACACAAACAAACATTTAATACATCAATAATTTCTTCCATGCGACATCTCGGTGTTTTCTCTCCATGACTTCATCTTTTTGTTGTTTCTTCTGTCTTCATCACCCAATCTATTACAACATATCTCCAAAAAGTACAATATTCTAATTATACCATTTTTTTCATAACTATTGATTTACTTATCTATATCTCTTTTCTAACCAATGATAAAATTGATCTTATATCTTAAAATATTCTGAATCCTCCCTTTCTTTAATCCTCAAAGTTAATCTATTCATTTCTGCACAGTCTAATTTTTTTTAATTACTTCTCCTTCCAAAGGTATTTTCTCTGCTTTCCAATTTTGTGCAAAAACAATCCTTGCAGCTGTTATTACATGTATAATCAAATAAATATTTTCTTTACAATTTTTTTCTGGAAGGATACCCAAATAGGAACAGCTCTGGTTTTAAATCAATATGTTGTTGTGTCATTTTTTCCAACCATGTCTTGATTTTATTCCAGTAGTTTTTAGCTTCTGGACATGTCCACCACATATGAAAATAAGATCCTGGTAATTGGTGACATTTCCAACATTTAATGGATTTATCTTTAAACATTTTTGCCAGTTTCTCGGGGTGGGGGGGCATATGCCATCTGTAAAACATTTTATATTGATTTTCTTTATATGCAGTGGACGTTGTTAGTTTGTAATTCCTTTCCCATAACTGTTGCCATTTATCTAAGTAATTATTTTATAATTACTTATAAAGTAATTAATTTTAAATAATTGAGGGCCTATTCTTGTCCAGAATTCTCTCCTACCATCCTCGCAGTAGGAAAGTTGGATAATGTTTTGTACCCCTTATTGTTAAGCAGTGTAGCCTCATTCTCACTTCCCAGGTTATTAATTAGTTGAAAACGTGTTTCTTATTCGGAGTGCATGTTTCCTTTGAATATTGCAAAATTCTTTCTGGCTCAGAGCTCAAAATTGTTCTGAACTGTTGGCACCATTTGCTTCAAGTAGGTGGAGTCAGGGGAAATAAAACGCATGAAGGCAAATTTGGAGAAGGTTCCCCGGGGGTACCATCTTAAGATCTTACTTGGGTTTTGTTTCAATGGCTTGCAAACGAGAGGGTCATCTTTTAAATGAAAACTTCTTCCATTGTTTTATGTGACCCTGGTGCCCTCACTGCAGTTCTTCTATCCAGGGGTGAAATGCTCCCGGTTCGGACCGGATTGCCCGATCCGGTAGTGATGGAGGCGGGTGGAGGCTTTTTTTTCTGCAGCTCTATTTGGAGGCTTTTTTTCTGAAACTTCTTTTCTGCAGCTTCGTTTCTGATGCTTTTTTCAGCCTCTGAAACCTCCATTTGAGAAGCTGGGCGGGGCTACATTCGGAGTATAAGACGCACCCAGATTTTCACTCTCTTTTTTGGGGGGGAAAAGGTGCATCTTATACTCTGAAAAATACAGTACATTAAAACACTCCATAGCAAACATAATAAAACAATGCTTTAATATGTTTGATATGTTTGAGGGTGAGAAACATAATAGCTGCCATACGGAGAATGCAAGTGATGCTATGTGTCTCATGATCTCATTTGCATGATGACATCATGACATGCATAATCACGCAAAAGTCATGCAAGTGTCATGGATGGGATAGAAATTTGAATGAATGAATGAGAAATGGTACGAATGGATTAAAAAGAGAAAGATGAAACAGGCTCAGACATAACAAAATTTGTTGAAGTAAAATATATAGACTATAAGTATTTTATAGGGATAAGTTTTGCAAATGGACACAGTTCTGCATAAAAAAATGGGTTTTTTTCTTTTATTTTTCTTCTTTTCCCTCTCTTCCCTTTTCTTTCTTTTTCTTTTCTCTCTCTGTCTCTGTCTCTGTCTCTGTCTCTGTCTCTGTCTCTGTCTCTGTCTCTGTCTCTGTCTCTCTCTCTCTCTCTCTCTCTTTGTATCTCCTGTATTCTTTTTTTGGTTTTTGCTTGTATTTTTGTATGTACGTTTTTTCATTTCGTGTTTATTGAAAAATTAATAGAAATTTGAAAAAAGAAATTTGAATGAATGAATGAATGTATAAATAAATGTATAAATGAATAGATAGATAGATAGATAGATAGATAGATAGATAGATAGATAAACATCATATCTTGTACCAGGTGCCTATAGGAATTGTGATAGAAAATATTAATTAAGGCACAAAATCTTAAAATAATTAACTTTTAAATATCTGGACCAATTATAATGGAGAGAGAGAGAGAGAGAGGTTCTGTGCTAGGAGTCATATTAAAAGAAATTAAAATATGGGGGACGCAAATTTCACAGGCAGCGATCTTTTTTATGATGTTACTTTCCCAATATTGTTGCCTGTAGCAACAAATCATGGTGTGTTTATCTTCCGAGTCTCAATTACATCACAGCCATTGTCAGTCTAAAAATAAAGCTGATAAAAGAAAACCTTTCCTTGTCTCTTTCTCACCCACCCTCGCTAGAGAATTAGCTTTTGGTGTTCTATATTTAAAAATGCTGATAATTCAGTTATAAAACAAAAACAAAACCCTAACCCAATGAACCCACAAAATAAAACGGACGATTAAGCTACTTAGTTTTGTAAGATGCAGCTTGAAACGTTCTGGAATCACAATTCTGATACTGTTTAAAAATCCCCTTTTCCTGTTTGCATACAGGATCTTAAGAGGCACTGGCAAAACTGGCCAACTAACAATCTAGAGAAATGAGTGGGAGATAAGAAAGGCATTTAAGGTGGGCTGGTCATAGATCTCTTTTTTTTTTCCAAAAAAGTTTTTATTTTTTTTAAATTTGTCATAAACACATTTACATCTACAGTAATTTATCCATCATTTTTCATTCATCTTATCTTTTAACTTTCATTTTTACTTTTTCGGGGCTGCTCTTTTTATCTTTACCCCAATCTTTCTTCTTCTCCTCCCCTTCTCTTCCTTCCTCTTTCTCCTCCTACTTTCTTCATTCTTCCTCTCCTTCTCTTTCCTACTTCCCCTTCCCTTCCCCCACTCCTCTCTTCTTCCCCCCTTCTAACCTTCTCTTCTGCTCCTCTTTCCCCTCCCTTTTCTTCCTCTCCTTTTCCCTTTTTTCCTTCTCCTCTCCTCTCTTCTCCCTTCCTCTTTCTCTACTCCTTCCCCTCTCTCTTGTTGTTTCCCTTTTCAGTTCAATCTAAAGTGGAATTCGAGCAGCCCCGATTTTCTATTTATTTGCATTTCAATTTCTTATTTGATTAATATTCATTTCATTATTTGTGCACATTTTTATAATGGTCTTAAATCTCTTGTGGGCATGAAAGGACTCATGGCCTATGACACATTTCACCCCTCCCTCTAGCTCAGCCTAGTCATCTCCTACAGTAGCAGATGAATTAAAGGGTAATGGAGCAAGTGCATTTCATTTTTGGTCCCCCCGCCTCACTTGTTCATTTATCCAGAATTATGGAAGTTGTCATTTCATACATCCAGGAAACACCAGCTTGGAAACGATGGCTGTATCTCTCACAAACCAGAAAGAAGATAATGATGCTTTTAGAGTTTCTTTTAAAAAACAAAAACTGATCAAGGAGAGATTCAACCTAGAAATAAGGAGATATTTTCTGACGGTGAGAACCATCAATCCATGGAACAGAAGTTGCCTTCAGAAGTTGTGGGAGCTTCATCATTGGAAGCTTTTAAGAAGAGACTGGACTGCCATCTGTCAGAAATGGTGTAGGGTCTCCTGCTTGGGTGGGGGGTTGGACTAGATGACCTACAAGGTCCCTTTCAAGTCTGTTATTCTATCTTTCTTTAGCCTCAATTCATTTTCTCCATGTCATATTCAACAAAGCTTGGGCCGAAGTCTATTTAACAACAGAACTCAAAACCGTAGTGATTTTCCGTTCAATTAATCATCATCTTGCTAGAACTAATTATCATCTTCTAAGTCTTCTCTTAGACTTCAAACAGTATCTTACAAATCATTCTGATTCATCACTTGTATTATCAATAGGGCATCAACGTAACTTATTGCTTTGAAACTCAACTGTTGGAAACGGCTCGCTTTCTCTTAGAAAATGGTCTGATCTCTTAACTTATTGTTGTATACTGAATTCCGAAAATCAGCTTAAAAGATCTTGGCTACAAAGAGCTTTTGCCATCTGGTAACTACCACAACTCACAAAACAGGGACAGTATTTATTTTAATTGCTTAATTCTAATTCCAACCTGCCCAAGTGCAGAACTCTTGGACTTGGAAAAAAAGTAGAGAATTATTGGCCTTTAAATGCTGCAATGCAGGTTCTATCATCTCTATGAACATTGATTGTATAGCTGAAACAGTGAGACTTGGAACTAGATTCACAACCTGAGAAACCTCATTTCCACAGTCCAAAGCCAATGGCATGCTTCTTTGCTTCAACTTTTTTTTGATAATAGAATAGAATAACAGAGTTGGAAGGGACTTGGAGGTCTTCTAGTCCAACCCCCTGCTTAGGCAGGAAACCCTACACCACTGCAGACAAATGGTTATCCAATCTCTTCTTAAAAACTTCCAGTGTTAGAACATTCACAACTTCTGGAGGCAAGTTGTTCCACTGAGTAATTGTTCTAACTGTCAGGAAATTTCTCCTTAGTTCTAAGTTGCTTCTCTCCTTGATGAGTTTCCACCTGTTGCTTCTTGTTCTGCCTTCTGGTACTTTGTGTGTGTGGGGGGGAGGACCTCCTGCAGTTACAGTATATCAAACTTCCTCTCATGTCGCTTTTACAACCAACTTCTGTTAGACCACAGTGTGTAATATGACCAACTTTTAAGAACCGTTTCAGGAAGGAGAATGAAAAATCAGAAAGGAAGTGAGGCTTGTTATTGCTTCTATTTCTAAAGCAGTATTCCTCACCCTTAGAAAGTCTAAGATATGTGGATTGTAATTCTAGTATAGTTAGACCATGTATAATGGACAGACTGGATTTTATTATAGATTTTAGTTGTTATTTATTATTTTATACTAGAATTTTTAATTGTATATTTACTGAGTGTTTTTATTTGTTCAGGTCTCTGGACTAAGACTGTAATAAACTGATAGATAGATAGATAGATAGATAGATAGATAGATAGATAGATAGATAGATAGATAGATATAGATAGATAGATATAGAGATATGATAGGGAGAGAGAGAGGGAGAGAGATAGAGAGATAGAGAGATAGAGATAGAGAGAGAGAGAGAGAGAGAGAGAGAGAGATAGATAGATAGATAGATAGATAGATAGATAGATAGATAGATAGGCAGGTAGATGATAGATAGACAGACAGACAGACAGATAGATAGATAGATAGAGATAGATAGATGAGAGAGAGAGGGAGGGAGAGAGGGAGAGAGAGAGGAGGGGGAGATTTAAACTTCCAGAATACTTTAAGATGTGTGGACTTGAAGTCTGCACATCTTAAAATTGCTAAGATTGAGAAATAACTCTTCGAAAGTTTGCAACAAGGCAGTCTGAATTTCAGTACCATGGACAGTTCCGGATGAGCCTGAACGTTCTCCCCTGCTGCCTGTTAATTTCTGCAAAAGTTTTATTTTCCTAGAACAGAGGCTTCTGTCTTTCTTCGTTTTTCTCAGGGTGCTTAAGACTTTTGCTCAGTTCTCTCAATGCTTTTGAGCTTCCTACATATAAAGGCTCAAAGAATTTTCTTTACTTTGCCTACCTTTTGATACATAAGAAATACGAATTTCTATGAGTGTGAGAACTTCTTTAAATGTTTTAAATGTTTTAATTGGTAGTGAGTTTTAATTGGGCCAAATTTATATATCTTTTAATTGTTTTTTAATATTTGTCCTGTATTTTTTTTAATTCTGGCTGTACACCGCCTTGAGTCCTCAGGGAGAAGGGCGGTATAGAAATTTAATAATAAATAAATAAATAAATAATGACAGCATGTTTAAAAATACCCGATAGGGTATTGTAGTGCACATCAAAACCCAAACAAGCAGGACTTATGGACACTGGATAGTCCTATTTGATTTCTAAAGGATGTAGCCGGCAAAAAATACCTGCGAGACATGATGCCCACAGTGGGGATTTTGGTGTGATGGATTACAGTGAAGCTTTAAGATAGAATTATTAGAATTAGAATTATTTATTTATTGGCCAAGTGTGATTGGACACACAAGGAATTTATCTTTGGTGCATATGCTCTCAGTGTACATAAAAAGAAAAGATACATTTGTCAAGAATCATAAGGTATAACACTTAATGATAGTCATAGGGTACAAATAAGCAATCAAATCATGCTAGAAAACAATCAATTTAAATCGTAAGGATACAGCAACAAGTTACAGTCATGCAGTCATAAGTGGGAGGAGATGGATGATGGGAATGATGAGAAGATTAATAGTAATGCAGATTTAGTAAATGTTTGACAGTGTTGAGGGAATTATTTGTTTAGCAGAGTGATGACATTCGGGGAAAAACTGTTCTTGTGTCTAGTTGTCTTGGTGTGCAGTGCTCTATACCAGTGGTCCCCAACCCCCGGTCCGCGGACCGGTGCCGGGCCGTGGAGTACCTGGCACCGGGCCGCGCAGCGGCCGGGGGACATGAACGCTGCAGCCCAAAGGCTCCTGGGCCGTGCGCAAAAGCTCCTGGGCCGTGCGCAAAAGCTCCTGGGCCGTGCGCAAAGGCTCCAGGGAAGAGAGCCCCACGCAGGTACGCACGTGTGGCCCAAAGCCCCCACCCCTGCGCGCGCTCAGCGGGCCACAGTAAAATTATCAAAGGCTGATTGGTCCGCGGCGATAAAAAGGTTGGGGACCACTGCTCTATACCGTCATTTTGAGAGTAAGAGTTGAAGCAGTTTATGTCCAGGATGTGAGAGGTCTGTAAATATTTTCACAGCCCTCTTTTTGACTCGTGCAGTATACAGGTCCTCAATGGAAGGCAGGTTGGTAGCCATTGTTTTTTCTACAGTTCTACTTATCCTCTGAAGTCTGTGTCTGTCTTGTTGGGTTGCAGAGCCAAACCAGACAGTTATAGAGGTGCAGATAACAGACTCAATCATTCCTCTGTAGAACAATGTGAGACAAGAGGCAGCCCAGCACAGAGCTGGGTAAGAGACAGAAAAAGAGTGTTAGGATAGAAATCCTAAATTCTTAGAATCTCCAAAGATCTATTCATTGAAGTCAGAGCACAGGGAGTCCTCAACTTACAATACTTCATAAACTGACCATTCAAAATTAACAACAGGACTGAAAAAAAAAGCGATTTATGACCATTCCTCAAAGTTATGACTTTTGCAGCATCCCCATGATCACATGATCAGAATTCAGATACTTGCCAACTGATTCATACTTATGACGGTTGCAGTGTCCCGAGGTTGTGTGATCCCCTTTGGTGACGCTTCTGACAAGTGAAGTCAATGGGGCAGCCAAATTCACTTTACAAAGGGGTTACTAACTGATTAACTGCAGTGATTCGCTTTACAACAGGGGCAAGGAAGGTCATAAAATGGGGGCAGAACTCATTTAACAAATGTCTCACTTAACAACAGACATTTTGGTGCTAGATAAGAGTTAACAGAATTCAAGAGGGGCTCGACTTGGCTCTATTATGGGAACATAATGATTCTAAGCTGATTACCTACTTGACTCCACCCCCAGGCCCTGCCTGTCCTTCTCATACACTGCCAGAGAATAGCAATTTTAGGCTAGTCTAGTTTGGCAACTTTTTCAGCTGGTTCTGTTCCCATCACACTGGATTTTTGAAGAATTACAGCTTTGGGAACTAGTCCCTAAGTTTATTTTATTCCTCTGCCTTTCCCATCCCTTTTTCTGTCTGTGTTGTGACTTTCTCAATACAAGCATAAGAGTAGAGATTGTCCCATAAGCAAACAATTCTAGAAACCTTTTTTTTTTTTTTGGCTTGAAGGAGAGACAGTCTTTTAAAAACGAATTAGACATCTCAGTACCGTATCAAGTCATGATTAATCTTGACTTTCATTTCTTCTTGTAAGTAGAATTGATCCCTTGGGTAAAACAAAAAGGCCAAAACATGTCCCAGATGCAGGAAGAACTGGCATAATTTTCATTTAGTTCTTTATAAAACATGACTGCGGATAAACATTTTTATTGGCAAGCTAAAGAATGCAGCTCCAATGAACCGTACAGAAAAAATCAATTCTTCCAACCATAAGGAAAGATATTCCATCTTAGATTCTGGTCTAAGACTAAGCCAAAAGAGTGCATTTTCCATTTCTAGAAAAAATTGAAGAATAGAGAATGTGTCAGCCCTGCATAAATCTATAATACCTGGATCACTATCTTAATAAATAGAATCATTTATATAGGGGTCTTTAGGAATCATCTCCTCCTCCTCCTCTTTTTTCTTTATTTAAATATAATATTTTTTTTAAAAAAATTGATATATATTCCGCCCTTCTCTGGAGACTCAGGGCGGCTTACAGTGCATTAAGCAATAGCCTTCATCCTTTTGTATATTTATACAAAGTCAGCTTATTGCCCCCACAAACTGGGTCCTCAATTTACCTACCTTAGAAAGGATGGAAGGCTGAGAGCCTGGCGAGATTCGAACTTACTAATTGCAGACTTGAGACAATTTGAGCTTGGAAATTGTCCTGAAGGCACAAATTTATTTAAAGAAGCTTTTAAATAAGGATGAACTGTGTTTGTGTGTCACACCCGCTCACACATGTTGTATAAAACCAGCCAGTGCAGTACAAAAACTATAATTTATTGGCTAGTATCCAATGCTGAGGGACACGGTGGCTCAGTGGCTAAGATGCTGAGGTTGTCGATCGAAAGATCGGCAGTTCAGCGGTTCGAATCCCTAGTGTCGCATAATGGGGTGAGCTCCCATTCCTTGTCCCAGCTTCTGCCAACCTAGCAGTTCGAAAGCATGTAAAAATGCAAGTAGAAAAATGGGGAGCACCTTTGGTGGGAAGGTAACAATGTTCCAATGTTCCTTTGGCGTTGAGTCATGCCAGCCACATGACCACGGAGACGTCTTCGGACAGCGCTGGCTCTTCGGCTTTGAAACGGAGATGAGCACCGCCCACTAGAGCCGGAAATGACTAGCACATATGTGCGAGGGGAACCTTTACCTTATCCAATGCTGGCTTGGGTATTCTGAGAATCGAAGTCCACACATCTTAAAATGGCTAAAATTAGGAACCACTGCTGTTGGACTTACCCATCACCCTGTCCAAGGCCTGGGAGACAGCTAGGTTTTCAGTGACTTTCTGGACAACTTCAAGGTGGGAGCTGTATGGATCTCTGGAAGAATATTATTTCAGAGGGAAGCTGTTTGCAGCAGAGAAAGCCAAGAGCCACCACATTAATTTAAGAAAGTCAGAAAAACTTCTCTAACTCAGTCAACTAACCCTAACTAAACTAACGCTGTTAGACAGTTGGTGCAAAGCTAGTCCCCTTCCCTGTGGCGTACCATGGATACTTTGAACAAAATAAACTAGCAATCTTAGGCTGCCAAAACTACTCTTTAGTGAGGGGTCTTCGGTGGTCTCTGAGCTTGGATGTTTTCTTGCAGATGTTTTGTTACCAAACGAGGTAACATCATCACTACTAGAAGGAAAAGGGGGGGGGGGGGAGAGAGGAGAACTATGGAGTTCTTAGTGCTCTCTGAGCTTAGCTGTTTTCCTGCAGAGGTTTCATAACCAGACTAGGTAACATCATCAGTGCTAGATGGAGGGAGGAGGAGGAGGAGGAGGAGGAGGAGGAGGAGGAGGATTCTGGGGTCCTTGGTGCTCTTGGAGCTTAGCAGTTTTCTTGCAGATGTTTCATTACCAAACTAGGTAATATCATCAGTGCTAGATGATGGAGGAGGAGGAGGAGGAGGAGGAGGAGGAGGAGGAGGAGGAGGAGGAGGAGGAGGAGGAGGAGGAGGAGGAGGAGGACGACAACTGTGGGGTCCTTGGTGCTCTCTGAGCTTAGCAGTTTTCTTGCAGATGTTTCATTACCAAACTAGGTAATATCATCAGTGCTAGATGGAGGGAGGAGGAGGACTGTGGGGTCCTTGGTGCTCTCTGAGCTTAGCAGTGTTCTAAGTAACATCATGATGTTACTTAGTTTGGATAATGGAACGTCTGCAAGAAAGCAACCAAGCTCAGAGAACACCAAGGATCTCTCATTTCAATCCCGAGCTATAAATATTCTCCTTTATTGGTACTATTCTGTAGCTAAAAAGCATTGTAGACTTCCCTGGCTGTGTATGCCATATGCTTAAAAAAATAAAAAAAAATCCCTCAATCAATCAATTAAAAAAAAAAGAAGAAGAAGAAAATTTCACTAGTTAGAATTGGCAGCCAGGTGGCCAACTGTGATTTTCTCAATTTTTCTGGAATTGTTTCTGTTCTTCAGCAGATAGTATTGAGTCTTCTGCCGTTTATGGATGGCTTCTTCAGCTTGTCATTTTGTTGAAGAATTTGATGAAGCAGTTCCTTCTTCTTTCGTGGTTCGAATCGTTCTGGCTAAGTAGGTTAGATGGATTGATTTAGGTATCGAGGTACCTTTGCATACTTCAGCATTTCGACAACATTTTACTCATGAAATTTGCTCGTGAATTTGCTCGTGAAAAGTGGAGGTTTGCAGCTTTCCAAAAGCTTGTCTCATTCTTTATGACAGGAGGAGGAAGGTTAGAAGAAAGAGTTAAATCTGAAAAAGAACTTGCAGGTGAAATGAAAGGATTTTTTTCTTTCTTTCTTTTTTTTTAAAAAAAAACAGATGGATTGGAAGTTACTGAGCAAGACAGAGCTGTCAATCACAGCCAGCATTGAAAGCCTTATCGGGATAAAAGATTGTGTAAAAACACGAGCAAAGGGAGGTGAAAATAGGCTTGTCAGGGAGAGAGTCGATAAAGAAACTCTCTTTATCACAAATTGAGTGCCAAGTGAAATAGTTGGGGGAAAAAAATGAACTTCATACGAGGAAGATGAATGACCAAGCCAGCTAAATTTTTAAAAGCATTAAAATATAGGATTAACACACAATATACACTGCTCAAAAAAATAAAGGGAACACAAGCAGAAGACATCCGAGATCTGAATGAATGAAATAGCCTTATTAAATACTTTGTTCATTACATACAGTAGTTTTGTGTTCCCTTTAGTTGTTTGAGCAGTGTATAAACTACTGTATGTAAAGAACAAAGTATTTAATAAGGCTATTTCATTCATTCAGATCTCAAACACAGATCTTGTGTTCCCTTTATTTTTTTGAGCAATATACTTTAACTCTAGAACAAAAATAAACAATAGAGATAGATTAGATATAGAGATAGATAGATAGATAGATAGATAGATAGATAGATAGATAGATAGATAGATAGATGGATGGAGATAGATTAGACTTTTTATACAAAGTCAGCTTAGTCATTTTATGACTAAGTCAGTCATTTTATACAAAGTCAGTCCTCATTTTACCTACCTTGAAAGGATGGAAGGCTGAGTCAACCTTGAGCCTGGTGAGAATTGAACTTGCAGTAATTGCAGGCAGCTACTTAACAGCACTTTAGTCTGCTGCGCCACCAAGGCTCTTAATATATGGATTCAATGATTAAAAATGTTTGGAACTTTTACCTAATCCTGAAAAGTCATCAAAGATAATACCAAGCACAGCTCACTTTGAAGAGACTGGGAAGTTCAGCAAAAATGCCCCACTGTAAAGGAATTTAGAGCTGACTTTGGGGGGGGCGGGATGTACAAAAATGCCAGTAAGGGGTATTTGGACAAGGGAATATACAATCCAGGAATAGAAAGGAGCACAAGAAAGAAGCTTAGACTAACTGCATTCATTTTGTCAGGACAGAGAAAAAACCTTTCCAGATTCTGTTGCAATTCTCTACAAATACAAAGCGGATTTCCTGAAATCCCTGTGGTGACTTGATCTGACTTACCTCAAAGGTTTGACACCGCTGATTGGTTTTTTTCTGTCTAGACTGGAGACAATTAGAGTCCACATTCACACATCTGGCCTCCCTGTATTGTTTAGACTGGAGTTGGCATTTTTTGCCCACCTACGGAGTCCTTCTAATTGGCAGATAGAATGCGCCAATTTTCTCCCTTTTTTTCCTGTGTTTATAACAATTTTATTAATTTATGATATAACATACACACACACACACACACACACACACACACACACACACACCAAAAAAAATACCAAAGCAAAAAGAAGGAGAGATAGGGAAGGGGAAGAGAAAAGTGTGGAAGAGAAGAAGGAGAAAAGAAAGAAAGAAAAGGCATTGATTTTGGACTCCCTTTGGTGCAGTAAAGGTAAAGGTTCCCCTCGCACATATGTGCTAGTCGTTCCCGACTCTAGGGGGCGGTGCTCATCTCCGTTTCAAAGCCGAAGAGCCAGCGCTGTACAAAGACGTCTCCGTGGTCATGTGGCCGGCATGACTCAATGCCAAAGGGGCACGGAACGCTGTTACCTTCCCACCTATTTCTCTACTTGCATTTTTTATGTGCTTTCGAAACTGCTATGTTGGCAGAAGCTGGGACAAGGAATGGGAGCTCACCCCGATATGCGACACTAGGGATTCAAACCGCTGAACTGCTGACCTTTCGATCAAAAAGGTCAGTGTCTTAGCCACTGAACCACCACGTCCCTTGGTGCAGTAGAACAAGGTAATAACATCAAACTACTGCTTAGTTTTACATAGTAGTTTAAACTAGTCATAGTAATTTAAACACCATATCTATCGAATGCAGAGATGTCAAATTCAAGGCCTGGGTGCTGGATCCTTAGTGCTTAGATCTGGCCTGTGGGGCGACCCTGGAAATAGCAAAAGACCAGCCTGCAGTGCTTCTGCCAACGAAAACAGCTCCGGGCTCTCCCGAGTTCCATTTTCGCTGGCCGAGAGTTGCAGGAGGTCATCGCAGCCAAAAACGGAGCTTGGGAGCCTGTTTTCGCTGGCAGAGCGCTGGGGCCTCCACAGGCGACCCCGACACGAGTGACATCGAGCTGGCCACGTCCACCCCGGCCCCCTGAGGTCAAACACAACCCTGATCAGTGGTGGGATTCAGCCAGTTCTTTCCGGATCGTGCAAACTGGTAGCGGCGACTGTGGGAGGCTCTGCCCACCTGCCCGGACATAATGCATGACTACTTCAGATGCACAGGAGGTCGTGCGCATGTGCAGAGGTGACATTTGCGCACTCACATTTCCGAGCCAGGAGGGAGGTTGTAGAAGAAATGGTTTTAAAAGTTTTAAAAAAAATGGCCACGCCATCCAGTCACATTACCCCTCCCAAGCCATGCCCACAGAACCAGTGGTAACAAATTTTAGATTTCACCACTGGCTACATCCATACTCAATATAATCATTTCTCACATACAAGTTTAACATAACCATTTCTAGACATTCACTACACCTTCATTTTACCATTCCTCTTCCTGTCCAACCATTCATAAATTTTAGTCCAGATTTCGTAGTATGCTGATTCACTTTTATCCTTAAGCTCCAAGGTCAGTCTGTCCATTTCTGCACAATTAAGGATTTTAGTTAGCACGTCTTCTTCCGAGGAGGTTTCTTTGCTCTTCCATTTTTGGGCAAAAGCTATTCTTGCTGCTGTTAATATGTGTAATATTAGGTAGATTGTATTCTTGTTATATTTGCCCTCGATAACACCTTTGAATACTTTGAAATGTTATTTCTGTTTTCCATTTAGGTTTTCTTACTGTTTTTTTATTGTTTCAATTGTTTTTAACCTGTAAAAATGAAGTGTTTTAATACTGTGTGTGACCAGCCATACGCTAAATAAATAAATAAATCTATAATACCTAATAAGAAAAATTCCGGTTTAACTTCTATTTTTAATGTTAAAATCTCTTCCAGCCAACACCTTATTTGATGAAATTTTGGGCTCAGTTGTGGTCGAGGACTACAACTGTATATCTCCGGCAATATTGTGGCAAGCATTATCTGCACAGGGAAAAATTTACTGCTTAATTGATTATCTTGCTATTCATGAGTTTGTTAGTAGAGAGAACAAGGTTCCGTTGTGCTCGTATCCACCGTAAAATCAATTTAAACCAGTTTAGGAACACTTGTTCTCTGAAAAAGTCCTGGCATGTGATTTTTGAAACCTTGAAAGCAGCATTGATTAAACGCCTTCAAACACACCCACAAATTCTTTCGGCTGAACTGGTTGTGAATTGCTTGGTGTTAAATGTTCTACCTTCCCCCCCCCTTTTTTTTTATTCCCTGCATTCTCATTCTTTTCTTCTTTCTTCTTTCCCTTGCCTTCCAAGTAACGTGGATACCAAGGAGTTGTGTGGTGAGTACCTTTTTATGTCTTGATTGCACAATGAATGCCGGTTTCCCATTTGTGATTTTAATACAGGGTTGGCCAATTTTGACAACTTTTAAGATAGGTGGACTTCAACTCCCAGAATTCCCCAGCCAGCTTTGCTGGCTGGGGAATTCTGGGAATTGAAGTCCACAAGTCTTAAAGTTACCAAGTTGGACACCCCCAGGGGTGGGCTTCAAAAATTTTAGCAAGGGGTTGTCTGCCCGGTTACTGAGTGGGCGTGGCCTAGTCAACCTCCTGCACCACAGGGGGCAGGGGGTTGCTCTCCCTCGGCTCCGGATGCTTTCCTCGAGCCTCCAGGAGAGTGAAAATGGCCTCCCCAGGCTCCGGAGGCCCTCTGGAGGCTGGAAACAGGCCCATTTCTGGCTTTTCCAAACTTCCAGTACATCTGTTTTTCACCCTCCCCGAGCCTCCGTGTATGCCCTGCACTTACCTGCATCCAAAACGGGCCGTGTGGGGACTCTGGGGAGGGGAGGGGAGGGGTGGGCAAGGTCAGCAAAGAGTGGGATTTGTGGGTTTTCTGAGCTGCACAGAATCTCAGCTAGAGGTTCTAACCTGAACCCCCAGCAGCCCAACCTTGGACACCCCTGTTTTAACAGGAATCAGTGGCATTTTGACAGGGTGGGGATCAAAAACAGGTGTGGCAGTCCAATTCTGGCCCCACCCCTTTGTACCTTGTGTGTGTTTGTTTTATTATTGTTTGTTTTATTAAATCTGTATACCGCCCTACTCCCGAAGGACTCAGGGTGGTGAACAGGCACAGAATAAGATACATAAATACAAAAGTTAGAAACAATTTAAAACCAAATTAAATAATTTAGCCCAAGACAATTAAAAATCCCAATAATTTAAAACAAATTAAAATTTCAGTTTAAAAATTTAAAAGAAAGGGGAGAAAATTAGGCCAGGCCGGCTTTCTGGAATAGGAGGGTCTTAAGAGCATGGCGGAAAGTGCACAAATCCGGGATCCTCCGTATCTCCGGGGGGAGCTCGTTCCAGATAGTGGGTGCCCCCACAGAGAAGACCCTCCCCCTGGGGGCCGCCAGTCAACACTGCTTGGCTGACGGCACCCGGAGGAGCCCCTCTCTATGAGAGCATACCGGCCGGTGGGAGGCTGTTTGTGGTAGTAGGTGGTCCCATAAATAACCAGGTCCTAAGCCATGGAGCGCTCTAAAGGTGGTAACCAAAACCTTGAAGCGCACCCGGAAGACCACCAGGAGCCAGTGCAGCTGGCGCAGGAGAGGTGTCACACGGGAGCGCCATGTTGCTCCCATAACCACCCGCGTGGCCACACTCTGCGCCACTCTATGTCTATAGAACAGGGATAGGACTGGGATTGTTAGACTCTAACTTCCTTCTTACTTTGAATACTCTTCTGAATACCGCTGGCATGCCTTTCAGGTTATGTACTGCTCAGGAAAGGAATATATGCACATATGAAGTCTGTATTGTGTTGTAGAACTCCAAATATCGTCTTAACATGTTGTGTGAAATAGACCAATGTTCAAGCAACTGTCAGATTTACTTACGTGGGAGTAACATGCAAACACATGAAACAAACAGAGGAACTGAACTGTAGTATGAGCCAGCAGTGTGCTGTAGCTGGGAAAAATGCTAACATGCCTCAACAAAGGGATAGTTACAAGATCACGTAAAGTGATAGTACTGCTTTATACCACACCGATCAGACCACAGTTGGAAAACTGTGCCCAATTCTGGTCACCACGATACTAAAAAGATGAGATTCTAGGAAGAGTGCAGAGAAGAGCAACAAAAATAATTAGGGGACTGGAGGCTAAAAACATATGATGGTTGGGGGAACTGAGTATGTCTAGCTAGCCTATCAAACAGAAGGGTTAAAGCTGTATTAGCAAATTATCGTCCTGTCTCCAACCTTCGCTTTGTTGCAAAGGTTGTTGAGAGTGTGGTTGCACGACAACTGCCTCAGTACCTGGATGAATCAAATTATCTAGATCCGTTCCAGTCGGGATTCAGGCCCGGGTACAGCACAGAGACAGCATTGGTCGCATTGGTTGATGATCTCTGGAGGGCTCGAGATAGGGGTTGCTCCTCAGTCCTTGTCCTATTAGACCTCTCAGCAGCTTTTGATACCATCGATCATGATATCATGCTGCACCGGTTGGAAGGGTTGGGGGTGGGGGGCACTGTTCTACAGTGGTTCTCCTCCTTTCTCTCTGACCGGTCGCAGTCTGTGTTGACAGGGGGGCAGAGGTCGACCCCGAGGCCCCTTATATGTGGGGTGCCACAAGGATCGGTCCTCTCGCCCCTTCTATTCAACATTTATGTGAAGCCGCTGGGTGAGATCATCCGTGGTTTTGGGGTGAAGTACCATCAGTACGCTGATGACACCCAGCTGTACATCTCCACCCCAGACCACCCCAATGATGCCCTCGAGGTGATGTCCCGGTGCCTGGAGGCCGTACGGATCTGGATGGGGAGGAACAAACTCAGACTCAACCCATCCAAGACCGAGTGGCTGTGGTTTCCGTCGTCCCGATATAGTCAGTTGGCGCCATCTCTGACTATTGGGGGCGAGTCGTTGGCCCCCACAGATGGGGTTCGCAACTTGGGCATCCTCCTGGACTCACGGCTGTCTTTTGAAGAGCATATGACGGCCGTAGCCAGGAGGACTTTTTATCAGGTTCGCCTGATTCGCCAGTTGCATCCCTTTCTGGATCGGGACTCGTTACGCACGGTCACTCACGCCCTTGTCACCTCACGCCTGGATTATTGTAATGCTCTCTACATGGGGCTCCCCTTGAGAAGCACCCGAAGGCTCCAACTGGTCCAGAATGCAGCCGCGCGGGTGGTAATGGGAGCAAGGTGGCGCTCTCATGTAACCCCCCTCCTGCGCGAGCTGCACTGGCTCCCAGTGGTCTTCCGGGTGCGCTTCAAGGTTTTGGTTACTATCTTTAGAGCGCTCCATGGCTCAGGACCAGGGTACTTACGAGACTGCCTCCTGCCACCAATAGCCTCTCACCGACCAGTTCGCTCCCATAGAGAGGGACTCCTCAGGGTGCCGTCGGCCAAACAATGTCGACTGACGGCCCCCAGGGGGAGAGCCTTTTCTGTGGGGGCACCTGCCATCTGGAACGGGCTTCCCCCAGAGTTACGAAACATCCAAGACTTGCGCATTTTCCGCCGAGCCCTGAAAACATTTATATTCCAACAAGCTGGTCTGGCCTAACTCTCCCTTTTTAATTGGCTTTTAAACTGTCTTTTAAATTGGGTTTTAAACCTCTTTAGATAAATTTGGATGTTTTTTAATCTTTGAGCCTAAATTACTTAATCTGTTTCTTAATAGTTTTTAACTTCTATATGTATTTGTATTTATTATGGCTGTTCACCGCCCTGAGTCCTTCGGGAGTAGGGCGGTATACAAATATGAAAAATAAATAAATAAATAAATAAATAAATAAATAAATAAATAAATAAATAAATAAATAAATAAATAAATGTGAAATGATAGCAGTTTTCCAATATTTGAGGGGCTGTCAAAGAAAAGAGAGGGTCAACCAGTGGTGAAATTCAGAAATTTCCTCTACCAGTTCTGTGGTGTGACTGGGTGGGCGTGGCTTGGTGGGCGTGGCTTGGTGGTCATGTGACTGGGTGGGCATGGCTTGGTGGTCATGTGGCTTGGTGGATGTGGCTTGGTGGTCATGTGACTGGGAAACCCAACTATCACACTTTACACAAAATATAAAAATACAAAAATAACACAAAAACTACACAACTGACTCACACGCAGTGCAAAAGCAGCTGGACTTCACACAAAATGGCCCCTGCAACAAGCAGGAACCTCACAGAGCCACAGAGAGCTCAAAAACAAACTATCACACTTTACACAAAAAGTGGCAATAGGTAGAAAAAAATGCTTTAAAAATTTTTTAAAAAAAAGTTCTGACAATTGTGGGACACAGCTGATTGTCACAGCTGATTGTTGGAACCTTTTTTTTTTAGCATTTTTAAGCATTTTTTTACTACCTATTGCCTGAACTGGTAGTAAAAAAATGCTTTTAAAAAAGTAAAAATGATCAGCTGTGCTGCGCGATCGTAGGAACTTTTTTCATACTTTTTAAAGCATTTTTTTACTACCGGTTTGGGCGAACCGCCCCGAACCGGTAGCATTTCACCCCTGGGGTCAACCTATTTTCCAAAGCACTTGAAGGCAGGACAAGAAACAATGGATGGAAAACTAATCAAGGAGAGAAGCAACCTAGAACTAAGGAGACATTTTCCGACTGTGAGAACAATCAAAGAGGTGAACAACTTGCCTCCAGAAGTTGTGAATGCTCCAACACTGGAAGTTTATAAGAAGAGATTGGACAGCCAGTTGTCATATAGATTTTCCTGCTTGAGCAGTGGGTTGAATCAGAAGACCTCCAATGTAACCCTGTTATTCTATGTACTATGTTATTCTATGTACTATGTTCTCAGCCCTTATTTGAAGCTCCTAATGCAAGCCTAGATTTGCAAAATGGAGCAAAAAAAACCGGTTTCCTCATCCCATTTCAGTTAGACAGATGGTCTAGAGAGCACCCTTGTCCAAATAGCATTTTATTTCTGAAGCTTCCTGGCCTATGCAATGGGATTTGGGCTTTATCCTTTCTGCAGAAGGATTGACTTTATCCATTTCTCTTGAAAGCCAGCTCTGCACCGCGATTCATTTTTTTTGTGCTTTTGTTGTAAGATGTGGGGAAGCGGCTGCAGCTGCTGGAAATTAGGCACCTTGAGCTTTTATCGGCAGCGAACAGCCGAAGTTCGCCCTGGCTGAGCGCCGCTGTGCATCGGTTCCTGTCGCTTCTTCCATCCTGCATTCTGTTCAAACCAATATATGGCATTTTAATTAAGCCCTGGGAGGCTAATTAATAATCTGTCTCTGGAGGTTATTTATAGGAGACTCCTGTAAGACATGTCAGTTTGTGGTTAGGAATATGCCGGTGGTGACATCCCATTCACGTTTTATTTATTACTTTTAAAAAATAAAAGCCTACAGCACTTGGTTTTAGTTTTTCTGGTTGGAATTGGTGGCAGCAAAGAATCCGAGTTTATTAGAGAGAGCAGACTCCTTCAGAAGGAGGGAATGATGGCGTTGAAATTACAGATAGTTATATAGAATAACAGAGTTAGAAGGGACCTTGGAGGTCTTCTAGTCCAACCCCCTGCTTAGGCAGGAAACCCTATACCATTTCAGTGGGGAAAGCCAGATTTTTTTTTCAGCTGCACGAATCACTTAATATCTGCAGTGATTCCCTATGCGCGGAAGGCACGTGGCCGAGCAAAGAGAGTGTGCACAGGCATGCGCTTACATTTTCGGTGTATGGCAAACCAGTGGTAAAATTATATGAAACCCACCTCTGAAGTGGAGGGTGAAATATGGAGGGAGGAAAAAGAAGAAAGGAAAGAATGAACAGAGAGAGGGAAAGGAGAATATGGAAGGAAGGAAGGTGTTCTGTCCCCGTCTCACACACGCACACAAACAGTCAGCCAGGGGTTAAATAAAACTTGCAGACAATAAATTCCTTCGATAACAGGATTGGCAGCAACCCAGTAGCTACTTGCCAAGAACTTTACTCACAGAGGGAGGTGTTCCTCCTCTGTCAGATAAACCAAAACAAATTCACAAAGCCACAGAATTGTCAAGTCCAGTCCGTATTAAATCCAAGGCAGGCAGATAACGTAGTTTCAGAGATACAATGCGACTCGCTAGTTGTTTAGTTTTGTCCGTCACAGAGCCTGAATGGCCACCACACCCCCTTTTATTCCATGTGGGGTGTGGTCCAGTGACTCAGCTTAATCTCTGGCACGCCTTCTTTTCTGCTGCGTGCGCTTGTCTCTCCGACGCTGGTGTGGATCTAGCCAAGACTTATCTCCGTCACTGTCCGATTGCGACTGCTCAGTGATACCTGGCTCCTGGCCAATCTCTTCTCCTTTGGGAGACACCTGAGGCATTGCCAGAGAGGAGGGTCCTGGAGAGAGAGGCCTGGCCAACTCCTCTCCTTCACTTTCGGAGCCTTCTCCCTCCGATAAGATGGGCTCGGGGGTCGGAGTCACAACAGAAGGAAGGAAGGAAGGAAGGAAGGAAGGAAGGAAGGAAGGAAGGAAGGAAGGAAGGGAAGGAAGAGGAGAGGAGGAGAGAGGGAGAAACGGGAGGAGGAAGGAAGGAAGGAAAGGATGGAAGGAAGGAAGGAAGGAAGGAAGGAAGGAAGGAAGGAAGGGGACGGAGAAATATGGAGGGAGGGAGGGAGGAAAAAGAAAGGAAAGAATGAACTGAGAGAGGGAAAGGAGATGGTGGAAGAAAGACTGGAAGGGAGGCAAGAAGGAAGGAAGGAAGGAAGGAAAAAAGGAAAAAGAAGGGCGGGAGAAACATGGAGGGAAGGACGGAGAACAGCTCGTGGTTGGAAAAGAACAACACTAAGTTTCTTGCCTCAAGCAGGGTGAAAACATCACACAATTCTGTGCCTTAACATTTTCTCCCCCCTTCCCCCTTCTAAGATGAGAGGCAGTGATTTACTACTCATGTTTTTGCTAATAAGGTGGAAGGCGGAGCTGCTGGCTTTTCGTGGTCAGCCATCAGAACCCCCCCTTACCACCCCCCCCAGGAGAGGATGCTTGATGCTTGATCTTTCAGAAGTTATGATGGCTCAACCTTGAAGCAATCTTTGAAACGATCTCCCGCTTTTATTTCTAGGTTGTTAGAGAGGAAACTTGCTCATCATTATTTTTTTCCGCCCTTTCATTATCCCGGATAAATTTGGCTATTTTCTTGGCATCTTCATCGTCTGCTGGATCCCAAGCAATTACATCCGGTGGATCATGAACTACAGCCCATACCCCTAGCCCTTCTTTACGCAGAAGTAGGCTGCACTTCATAGACCAGGAAACGTAATTCATTCCATCTAACCGGGTTATCAGAGATATGCTGGTTGACTGTTCTTGTGCCATCTTCACTTGGACAATAAACCACAAAAACAGCTGTCTGAATATGGCACTGTGTATTCACACTAACTCTCAGTATCCTGGGCCCATAACCAGTGTTAAGGAATAACACCTTGAGTAGCAAGGGCGTGCACATGAAAGCGGTTGAGAGTAGTTATGAATAAGCACAGTCACCACAGATACACAGATACACAGATACACTGAGTCGTGTTTAGAGTTTACATTCAGGAAAAATAAAGCACAGTCCAATAAACAAAGTCTTCATACCAGTCGTAGGAATCATCCACCGTAAACAGTTCTTCTGGAGTTGCAAACAGTAATACAGCAAGTCAGATCGAGATATCAGAGAGCAAGACCAACAAAGAGAACAAGCCATGTTTCTAACTCCCTTTTAAGGACATTGGCAACAAAGCTAACCAATCAGGACACAGTATGATGCAATACAGCAGTCTTAAAGCTATACCAGTCGTAGGCAAACTTGGCTCTTTCACACCCTGTGGACTTCAACTCCCAGAATTCCTAAGACAGCTTGGCTGTCTTAGGAATTCTGGGAGTTGAAGTCCACAGGGTGTGAAAGAGCCAAGTTTGCCTACCACTGAGCTATACAATACAATTGCAATATATTGCAAACATACATTGGTGGTTTATATATTGCCAACCCAACAAGTTAAGTAATAGTCTTATTCCTAACAGCATTCAGCTTGTGAAACGGGTTAAGGCTTTAAGCCAGAGGTCTTCCAACTTGGCAGCTTTAAGACTTGTGGACTTTTCTCTTCCCGGTCTCCAGATTACTTTGCTGACCACATGGGAGATTATGAAGATGTGTTGGCGTCCTTGGAAACGCTCAATCTTTCCATTCTGAAGGCCATGGGCTACACAAAACGGGTGAGTTGTCAATTGTGAGTTACCCACAATTTATCCGACCCCTGGAAATGACCAACTTGTATTATCCAACAACGCCGGGGTACCTTTTTTAGAACAGAAACACAAAACGGCATTAACACTCAACGTGCAATTAATCATAATGGTTGCACCAACACAATCAAAAGAGGTAGCTCTCTGATTAAAAGCTCTCGGTAAACATTAGCCCCTTACAAATTACCACAATTAAGCTGGATGGAGTTTTTGCTTGCAATTCTAGGTTGTTAGAGAGGAAACTGAGTTGAACTTGCTGATCGTTATTTTTTTTCCCCCTGAAATGCATTCAGCTTGTGAAACAGGTTAAGGCTTTAAGCCAGAGGTCTTACAACTTGGCAGCTTTAAGACTTGTGGACTTCAACTCTCAGCCAGCTATGCTTAAAGCCCAAGTCTTAAAGCTGCCAAGTTGGAAGCTTTAAGCTTTAGCAAAGTTGCATTTTTCTCTCCCGTTTGACATGCAAACAACCTTAAAAAAAAAGAGTTAGAATTTGCCTTGGCATCTTGAAGTGGGATTTCTGTTAAAAGGATGAAAATGTCAAACAGAAAGTGGGTTAATTTTCTGCAATCCTGTCTGTTTTTTTTCCCTGCGTTGATCTGTCCCAAATAAGAATAATTTTACTGAGCGAGGGGAAAAAAACAAGAATGTAGTAAAGGAAGTAAAATACTGTATACTTGATATATAATGAAATAGGAGATGTGTAAATTTGTATATAGATTAAGGAATATATTACTGATTCACTTGAATTTGACGCAAATGTTAGAAACCAGAGATGTTGAGCAATGTCCATTGTTTTACTTTCAAAACGAATAAAATATTTCTTTTTAAAAAGAATGTAGTAAAGTCCAGACTAATACACAAAGCAGATTTTATTCTGATGTCCCAGAATGCAGGTGGGTTTAGAATTAAACTCTAAAATTTAGAAAAAAAGATAGATTTTTATAGGGAAGCTTGCTGTAAGATGGGAAATGGTAACAAGGATTTAAAACAGGAGTGTCAAACTCGATTTCATTGAGGAGGGTCGCATTATGGTTGGGTTTGATCTTGTTCTGTCCCCGTCTCACACACGCACACAGTCAGCCAGGAGTTAATAAAACCAGCAGTCAGGAATTCCTTTGAGATAACAGGATTGGCAGCAACCCAGTAGCTGCCTGCCAAAAACTTTACTCACAAAGGGAGGTTTTTCTCCTCCGTCCAATAAACCAAAATAAGTCCACAAAGCCAAAGAATTGTCAAGTCCAGTCCATAATAAATCCAAGCAGGGCATATAACGAAGTTCCAGAAACGCAGTATGACTTGCTAGCTTTTCAGTTTTGTCTGTCACAAGGCCTGAATGGCCACCACACCCCCTTTTATTCCCTGTGGGGTGTGGTCCAGTGACTCAGCTTAATCTCTGGCATGCCTCCTTCTCTGCTGCGCGCGCTTGTCTTTCCGACGCTGTCGGGGATCCAGCCAAGACTCATCTCTGTCGCTGTCTAACTGCGGCTGCTCGGAAGTGCCTGGCTCCTGGCCTATCTCTTGGCCTTCGGAGGACACCTGAGGCATTGCCAGAGAGGAGGGTCCTGGAGAGGGAGGCCTTGCCAACTCCTCTCCTTCACTTTCGGAGTCTTCTCCCTCTGATAAAACAGGCTCGGGGGTCGGAGTCACAACAGATCTCGGGAGGGGGAGGCAGGGGGGCATGGCTGGGTAGGTGTGGCCATCTGAACATCACTCATGTCGGGGGCTCTTCTGGTAACCCGGGCGGGGCTGGAGGGATTCATCGTCTCTAGAGGAGGAAGGAAAGTCCAGGGAAAGCGCCAAACCCTTGTCCTCTGCTGGTGGCCAAGTGCTAAAGCAGGACTTTCCTTCCTTCCTTCCTTCCTTCCTTCCTTCCTTCCTTCCTTCCTTCCTTCCTTCCTTCCTTCCTTCTCTCCCTCCCTCCTGCCTTCCTTCCTTTCTTTCTTTTTCCTTCCCTCTTCATTCTCCTTTCTTCTTCCTTCCCCCTTTTCCTTCTTTTTCCTTCCTCGCTCTCTTCCCACCTTCCCACCTTTTTCTTTGACTTTCCTCTTTCCCTTTCTCCTTTCCTGTCCCTTCTTGCAGGCTCAAATGCAAAAGGGGAAACATTTCTCGTTTTGTTTTGTTTTGCTTTTAGTTTGTTTTGCTAGCCCTCTGCCAGTGAAAACGGGGGCCACCGCGGCGGGCCAGTCCTTCGCTGGTTCCAGGGCGGCCTCATGGACCAGATCTAAGCACCCCGCTGGCTGGATCTGGCCTGCTGGCCTTGAGATCAGTGGTGAAATCCAATTTTTTTTTACTACCAGTTCTGTGGGTGTGGCTTGGTGGGCATAGCAGGGGAAGGATACTGCAAAATCTCCATTCCCACTCCACTCCAGGGGAAGGATACTGCAAAATCCCCATTCCCTCCCCACTCCAGGGGGAAGGATACTGTTACAAGGGTTATGTCTGCAGTCTTGGCAGGATTAGTTTGAGATGTATTCCTTGACTCTCGAGGAGCTGCCTTCAGCTGCGTCTGTGAGGTATTTCCAGTTCCTGTCATATGTAGATATATACCTGTAAGGGTTTATTATTGATGATTAAACCTACTTGAAACATGGTGTCAGAAGCCTGAATCCATGTCTTCCGGATACATTTGAAGCATACTCCCGAAAGCTAAGCAGTGGAAGTATGGCAGCTAACAGTATACCTCTGCCTGAGTCTATGAGGATGAGTGGAGATTGCGGTAGCAATTGGAATGAGTTCAGGGCAGAGTTCAAAGATTATGCCTTAGCTACAGGCTTGGAAGAGAAGTCGGCAGCAGTTCAAGCTACCACATTAAGGAGATTGATGGGCAGTGAATGCCTCCATATCTACAAATACAACTATCCCATAATAAAACATTAAAAAAACATTGCAAAAGAGTTCAAATTGTAAAAAAGAACTATATCAACACTTTGTACAACTTGAGTCAGATACTGCAGAATCTCCATTCCCACCCCAATCTAAGGGAAAGATACTGCAAAATCCCCACCCCCACCCCTGGGGGAAGGATATTGCAAAATCTCCATTCCCACCTCACTCTGGGGCCAGCCAGAGGTGGCATTTGCCAGTTCTCCAAACTACTCAAAATTTCCGCTACTGGTTCTCCAGAACCTGCTGGATTTCACCCCTGCCCCTGATTTAAAAAGTAATGTCTCTGTTTTGGACACTGTTCTGAGCATAAAAAGTTTCTCGCATGCAAAACGAGTTGATAACAAAGGCAAATTATATTCTTTGGCTATTCATTTCTGAAAAAAATAGTTTCCAATTATGCAGAACAGCTGTTCTTAGACTTTGAGCAATGCGTTGCTTTTTCTCTTTTCTCCTTGTAGAAATACATTTACAAAGGGAAATGTGGAATTATTATTTTTTGATACAGCTCTGGTTTTTTTTTTTTCCCTCACTCTCTCTCTCCTTCACTAAACTGATCTACTAAAAAGAAATTCTCTCTTTTAAATTGTCTCCTTTTACTTTTAATTCCGATGCGATATTCCCGAAATGGCCTATTAGTTTTGCTTTATTAAAATCTTGGCTACACTCTTGTTTTATTTGTGAGGTGCTTGTGGAACCGTTTTTAATTGGTGTTTATCCTTTGTACCCTGAAAAGACCGCCGATCGTTTATTTCTTTTAAGGAGGCATGTGGCAATTATTTTCTGTAGTGGGAAGCTCATAAACGAGCCTCGGTAATTAGCGCTAAAGGATATAAGCTAAACAAAGGGTAGCACTCTAATTACTTTCTTATTTAGCCAAATGGGAGGCTGCAGATTTGCAGTTGGAAGGGAAAATCAAAACTGATGGAAGCGATAAAAAAAAAAAAGCCACTTATTTACTTTGTAAAGAGGCTTCATTTCAGAAATGATTTTTTTTCTCCCCTGCTAATAATTTAATGCCAAAGTCAGTACGCTTGAGGTGTGGGTGTGTGACGAATAAATAAAATCGGAGACATGAAATAAGAAAGCATTGCTAAACCTGATTTATACATATATCCAGGGGTGAGCTTCAAAAAATTTAGCAAGGGGTTCTCTGCCCGGTTGCTGGGTGGGCGTGGCCATGGTGGGCGTGGCCTAGTCAGCCTCCTGCACCATGGCAGGAGGGGGGTGCTTTTGCCCTCCCCAGGCTCCGGAGGCTGTCCTCGAGCCTCCAGGAGGGTGAAAATAGCCTCCCCAGACTGTTGACTTGGTGGGGAGCTAATGTGACTGAGTGGGTGTGGCCAACTTTTTTTATTTTAACTTTTAAAACCATTTTTTCTACAACCTCTTCGGCTGAAGAGGTTGTAGAAAAAAAATGCTTTTGAAAGCCTCGGACGATCCCAGCTGAGTTGCCTGATTGGCAGAGGCTTTTAAAAGCATTTTTTCCTGCATGATGGTTTTAAAAGTTAAAAAAAAAAAGTTGGCCATGCCCACTCAGTCACTTTAGCCCCCCACTAAGCCACGGCCACAGAACTGGTAGTAACAAATTTTACATTTCACCACTGCTATATCTATCTATCTATCTATCTATCTATCTATCTATCTATCTATCTATCTATTATTTATCTATCTATCTATCTATCTATCTATCTATCTATCTATCTATCGAGAGAGGGAGGAAGGGAGGGAGGAAGGGAGGGAAAGAGAGACCATTCAGAATACATAGTGGAAAAAAGAGTCTTGAGAATTCACAAGGTTGATACTATATGGAACAAAATTGTGACTGAACCTAGATGTTCTGCTTCGGATACCATGAAGCCCCCTCCCAGAAGGTAACAAGGAAAACTAGTCATGGAGAGGATGTGTAGCATCCGAGACAATCCTGTGGGCCTTGCTCAAGCATCGCTTACATGCCATGCCTTGGAGAGGAGGGAGTGAACTCCCAATAATCTTTTATGCTGTCCTCACCACTCTCTGCACAGCCTTCCTGTCTCCTTCCAGTAATGCCTCCAAATCACATAGTAATATAATATGACAGGATGCTTTCAATCGTCCCCCCTATAGAAAGTGGTAAGGACAGGGGAAGGAAGATATCTTTTATTCTTTCAAGCTTTCAGGCTTGTGCTGGAGCCCATCCTCAGGGAACTTCTCTCTCTCTCTCTCTCCAGAATATGTGCATTGGGCTGTTCTACACATTGTGTTTAAGTAGTTCCTGGTTATGTGTAGCTTTTAGTTGTGGATTAGGGTGTTTATTAATAGTTGATTTAATTAGCACTGTTAACATCCTAATCCACAACTAAAAGCTACAAACAACCAAGAATGATATAAATATGTATATTTGATGCGCATATTCTGGAGAGAAAGAAATTCCCTGAGGATGGACTAAAGCACAAGCCGGAAAGCTTGGAAGAATACATTGTTGGTCCCATGACCTCCTCAGATTGGATCAGTGATGGTATTCAACTGGTTCTGTCCGGTTTGGGCAAACCGGTATCGGTGGCTGTGGAAGGCTCCGCCCATCTGCCCGGACATCATCATGTCCCATTTCTCCACATTTTTGACACTCTGTCCATGCGCGAAAGGCCCTGCACTCACATTTGCGAACCGGTAGCGAAGATAAGTGAATACCATCCCTGGATTGGATCAGGGGTAGGTTCTACTTTACTACCAGTTTGCAACAGGAATACGTGCATGCACTTCTGTGCATGTGCAGATCGCCAAATATGACATATGGGCGGGTGGGCGGACCCTCCTGCCGCTTTTACTACCGGTTCTCAAGAACCGGACTGAACAAAGAGCCTTGGTAGTACAGTGGTCTAAGGCACCCTGTTATTAAGCTGGTTATTAAGACAAGCTGCCTGCAATTACTGCAGGTTCGAATCTCGCCAAGGCTCAAGGTTGACTCAGCCTTCCATCCTTTCTAAGGTAGGTAAATTGAGGACCCAGTTGTGGGGGCAATATGCTGACTTTGTATAAAATATGCAAAAGTATGAAGGCTATTGCTTAACGTATTGTAAGCCGCCCTGAGTCTCCGGAGAAGGGCGGCATATAAATCAAATTAAAAAAAAAAATACCTGGAACAACCCCCCACTGGATTTGATCCTGAAACATTATCCTAAGTCATGTATATTTTCTTTCATTCCTCAACATTTCTCCCTGTTGCCTCTGCAACATCTGGAATGTCCCCATCCCTGGAATGTAAGAACATACCTTGCTAAAGATCTAGCTTCATATTTGCAGCTTTTCTCCTGGAATGATGTCAGCAATAAAATCATCTCCAAGTTGAATTCACCTTAGTTACTCTTTTATGCATTCTCTCTCCCCCTTCCTCCCTGCAGATCTGCTGAGCAAGCTCTAAAATAACTCCTTTTCACACCCAACATCTTTATTTTATTTTTTACACATGGGCTCGTTTTGAGAATGCCACGTGTTGGCCGTTAAAAGTGGTATAACCCTCGCTGCAGCACCATTTCTGCCATTTAGCTGTGGCAAATGTGCTGCGGAGAGGAACAGGAGAAACTGAGGCAAAGGATTACTGGCTGGGTGAATATTTCCTGTAAATGATGCCATCCATCTGGTAAAACTCTCAAGGTTCGTTTTTCTCACCGTGTCCATGTATACTTCTGAACTCGACTGGCTTGTTTCCCTGTGTTATATAATACAGGCGGGCATATACATAATTTTGTATTTATTTATTTACTTATTTAGTCATGTTTATGTATTGTATGGAGGGACGCGGTGGCTCAGTGGCTAAGACGCTGAGCTTGTTGTTCAGAAAGGTTGGCAGTTCAGCGGTTCGAATCCCTAGTGTCGCATAACGGAATGAGCTCCCGTTACTTGTCCCAGCTTCTGCCAACCTAGCAGTTCGAAAGCACGTAAAAAATGCAAGTAGAAAAATAGGGACCGCCTTTGGTGGGAAGGAAACAGCGTTCCGTGTGCCTTTGGCATTGAGTCATGCCGGCCACATGACCACGGAGACGTTTTCGGTCAGTGCTGGCTCTTCGGCTTTGAAACAGAGATGAGCACCGCTCCCTAGAGTCAAGAACGACTAGCACATATGTGTGAGGGGAACCTTTACCTTTACCTTTATGTATTGTATATTAGTGATGGTGACCAATTAAGAGCTCTATGCAACTGTAGAAAGTTAGCACCCACCCCTCTCCTAGAAGAATGAAATATTTTAGGAAATATTAAAAAGGCAGAATATTATATTTCCCCTAAAAGAGAAATAGAAATCTTAAGGGAGACAGAAACTCAGAGCTTCAGCCCCTCCCTGCCCCCAGCAGATATTTGGTGCCCATTGAGACGGACTGGGCCAGCCTATCTACAAGACAAAAGACCTCCAGCCTCAGGGTGATGGGATTAGCCTTCACTCAAGATCCAAACCAGGGCAAAGCCATTAAGACACAATAGGAAATGCCCAACACCCTTTCAGAATACAAGCCTCTTCATTGCATCACCCAGCAAGCTTCAACCAAGCTTGACTCAGAAAACCTACAAAGTTAGCTATGATGCCTACAGCAACCAATAGAATACATGCTCTTGCCACAGGAACAGGAAGCTCAAGGGCAAAGCCCAAGAGAGGGTATAAATAACCCCCTCTCTCCACTCCATGTGGTCAGCTGCACCAGAGAACCATGTGCTTGATGGTTCTGCTCAGGGGTGAAATGCTCCAAAGTCTGCTACCACTTCGCTTTGCTACTAATTCGCTGAGCGTGTGCATGTGCAATGCACGCCAAATGCATGCTTCATGCACAGGCGCACCGCAGGCGCTACTGCGCAGCGCTGAAAAAGAAGGATTAAGAAACTTTTTCTAAGGTAAGTAAAACAGTGAAGGGGGGGAACAGCTGTGCCGTGCAATTTAGATTATCTAGAAAGCAGGACTTCCTGCTTTCTAGCGAATCTAAATCGCGTGGCACAGCTGATCATCGGAAATACCAGTTCATCTGAACTGGTAGCATTTTTTTACGGCGAACCAGTTCGAACTGGTAGCATCTCACTCCTTGGTTCTGCTTCATTAAACCATCTCTCCAATTCTCCTCCATGTTTCCAGTGTCTGGAAGGCCCATTTTTCTCTCACACACCTGGTTCTAGAGCCTCTCTAGGAGTCTGGGAGGGCGAAAACAGCCTTCCCCCCACCCCCCCAGAGATCCTTTGGAGGCCAGAAACGGCCCATTTCCCAACTTCCGGTTGAACAGGATGTGACGTTTTTTGCTGTCCCCAGCCTCCAGAGACTCATAGCGAGGCTCTGGAGCCAGGTGAGAGAGAAAAACGGGCCTTCTTCACCACCCCCCGAGGTCCTCTGGAGGCAGGAAACAGCCTGTTTCCCTACTTCTGGTGGGCCCAGAAGGCCCGAAAATCAGATGGCTGGTGCGCGCATGCACGCCGGAGCTGACTCACATGTCCACTGATACAGCTACGCGTGCCACCTGTCCTAGGTGTCCTAGGTTTGCCATCACAGGACTAGACAATAATTTGTCTAAAATAGTATAGCATCTCGTGCTTGAGCAGGGGGTTGGACTAGAAGACCTCCAAGGTCCCTTCCAACTCTGTTATTCTGTATTCTATTCTGCATCCTGCCCATGGGACCACAAGTAATCCTTGCCTTATGACCAAAATTGAGTCCAAAATTTCTGCTGCTAAGTGAGACAGTTGTTAACTGAGTTTTGCCACATTTCTCGACCTTTCTTGATACACTTGTTAAGTGAATCACTGCAGTTGTTAAGTTAGTAATGCTTCTTTGGACCTGACATGACCACATTTTGCTCTGTGGGGCTTTCTCCTAAAATCTAGAGAGTCACCTTTGCAGGTCAATGCTCCATCTTAAGCAATCCATCCCAGCAGGGAAAGTCATAAATATTATATTTCTTTCACTTTTCAGTCAAGGAAGTGCCAATGGTGTCTATGTTACTAAATAAACCCATTTTTAAAAAATCTGTAAAAATACTGCCATCAGTCAGCAAAGAATTAGGGCAGCTGAGAAGTTATATAATCTCTCTTAGAAGTTTGATCCAGAAAACGGATATCCCGCAGAGAATGCCCATCTGTATCACAGGCCAGTGAGTATCAGCAGCTCATGATATAATCATGGGGTATCTTCTCTAGAACGGGGGTCCCCAATCCCCTGGACTGTGGACCAGCCCTGTTCCGCAGCATGCCAGAAACCAGGCTGCGCAAACAAGCAAAGCTCCATCCGCGAGATGCAGGCAGCATGTGAAACCACACTTTCTCCGGTCCGCAGAAAAACTTTTCTCCATGGAACCGGTGCCTGGTGCCTAAACCATTGGGAGCCACTGCTCTAGAATAGACTGGGTGATACCAGGCTTAATAGCAGTAACTCTGAGACGGATCTTGGCGGCTTAGTGGAAAACCAATTAAATATGAGCTAATAGTGTGCGGCAGCAGCCAAAAAAGCCAATGCAATCCTAAATTGCATTAACAGAGGGATACAATTAAGATCAAGGGAGGTACTAATACCACTCTATAAAGCCTTAGTAAGACCACACCTAGAGTACTGCATCCAGTTTTGGTCACCACACTATAAAAAAAGATGTTGAGACTCTAGAAAAAGTGCAGAGAAGAGCAGCAAAGATGATTAGGGGCCTGGAGGCTAAAACATACGATGAACGGTTGCAGGAACTGGGCATAGTAGTCTAGTGAAGAAAAAGATCAGGGGAGACAGGATAGCAGTCTTCCAATATTTGAGGGGCTGCCATAGAGAGGAGGGGAGGTCAAGCTATTTTCCAAAGCACCTGAAGGCCAGACAAGGAATAATGGATGGAAACTGAACAAGGAGAGAAGCAACCTAGAAATAAAGAGAACTTTTCTGACAGTGAGAACAATCAACCCGTGGAACAGAAGTTGCCTTCGGAAGTTGTGGGAGCTTCATTCCTGGAAGCTTTCAAGAAGAGACTGGACTGCCCTCTGTCAGAAATGGTGTAGGGTAAGGAAAGGAAGATAAACAGGAAAGGAAAGGAAAGGAAAGGAAAGGAAAGGAAAGGAAAGGAAAGGAAAGGAAAGGAAAGGAAAGGAAAGGAAAGGAAAGAAAGAAAAGAGGGAGGGAGGGAGGAAACACGGAGGGAGGGAAAGGAAAGGAAAGGAAAAGGGGAAGGGGAAAGGGAAGGGGAAGGGGCAGACTATAATGGCAGGTTATAGTCCTCTAAAAACCTTAAAAGGTCAACTGTGAAATTACATGACAGCTTTAGAAGGGTTTTTAAATTTTAAAAAATGGAAATGACCAAAAGGAAGGTTTAGGAAGGAGAGCAGCTACAGGGCCTATAAACCCCATTCCAACTTCAAGTGGCAGATGTTGTGTGAGAACACCCTAATTTTTATTTTATTTTATTGATTGTAGCAATGCTGCATTCGATTTGCTGTTCCCAATTGCTGGATGCATGTTTTCCAGACCACAGCAATTCCAGCATAAGGACCTTTTCTCATGCATATTTCAAGAGCAAAGAGTGTTGGGTCACCCTTCCAGAAATATCCGTAAATATCAACCCTGAATAAATAAGAGCTCTTACCAATTCTTCCATCACCTGAAGCATTCTAGCTAACACAACTTGCTGCCCCTTCTGTAGGTGCTATTTGAAATTAAAAGCAGGCATTTGCAGCTGGCACTTTCTGTGACCCGGCTTATATCTTCAGCACAGCTGGCTTGGAAGGTGAGGGATGTTCAGCCAAGCGTACCACGAAAGCTTTCTGGCATGAGGGATTTCTGGTTTTCAACAAAAAAAAAAAAAAAAGGAGGGAAAGAAAAAGGAGAAAAAACCTATGGAAAGAGAGAAGATGGGAGAAGCACACTTTAATCAGGATCTTCTTTATCTTTATCTTTATTTGATTTATATACCGCCCTACTCCCGAAGGACTCAGGGCGGTGAACAGCCAAAACAGTAAAAATACATAAATGCAAAATTTAAAAACAGAATAAAATCGAATTAGACAATTTGGCCCAGACAGATTAAAACACCTCAATCATTTAAAAACTGATTAAAATTTACATAATTAAAAAAGAGGGAAAAGATTAGGCCAGGCCAGCCTGATGGAATAAAAAGGTTTTAAGAGTACGGCGGAAGGTGCGTAGATCCGGGATCCTCCGTATCTCTGGGGGGAGCTCATTCCAGACAGTAAGTGCCCCCACAGAGAAGGCTCTCCCCCTGGGGGCCGCCAGTCAACATTGTTTGGCCGACGGCACCTGGAGGAGCTCCTCTCTATGAGAGCGTACCGGCCGGTGGGAGGCTATTGGTGGTAGTAGGTGGTCCCGTAGGTAACCAGGTCCTAAGCCATGGAGCGCTCTAAAGGTGGTAACCAAGACCTTGAAGCGCACCCTGAAGACCACCGGGAGCCAGTGCAGCTCGCGCACTGTCGCTCCCATTACCACCTGTGCGGCCGCACTCTGCGCCAGTTGGAGCCTCGGGTGCCCCTCAAGGGGAGCCCCATGTAGAGAGTGTTACAATAGTCCAGGCAGGAAGTGACGAGGGCATGAGTGACCGTGCGTAAAGAGTCCCGATCCAGAAAGGGATCCAGATGGGAAAATCAAGCCGTCTTATTCAGAGATAGCCAGTCTGCTGGTGGTTATGTCAGTTCTTCGAGAACAACATCAGAAAAGGATCATTGTCTCCCTACTCTGTTAGTGGATGGTCCCAAGGGAAGCCACTGTGGAGACAAGATATGGCCCTTCCAGCACATCTGGCGATTTGAGTATAGATGTAGACGCATCACATCTGGAGAGTTGGAGAAGTTGGATTAGATCAGGGGTCTGCAACCTTAAACACTTCAAGAGCCATTTGGACCCGTTTCCCACAGAAAAGAAAACACCGGGAGCCACAAAACCTGGGTGGGCGTGGCCAACTCGATGTCACTCACTTCCCCCAGTCACATGACCCACCCTAACCACGCCTACCCAGCCAGTCATTAGGGCAGAGAACCAGTTGTTAAAAAACACCGGGAACCACAAAATCCTTTTGAAATCTCTCTCTCTCCCCTCCCTCCCTCTCTCCCCCCCCTCTCTCCCTCTCTCTCTGTATCTCTCTATGTCACTCTCTCTCTCCCTCTCTCTGTATCTCTCTGTTTCTGCCCTGGCCACTTCTCCATCCCCCACCGTCACCCTTACCTTCTCAGGCCAGGCGAGGAGTGACTTGGAGGGGAGGGCGAGGGGCGGGGCCAGCCACTGGTGAGATCACCTGACAGGGAGCCACAGCAGAGGGCCCAAAGAGCCGCATGTGGCTCTAGAGCCACAGGTTGCTGACCCCTGGATTAGATGAATCTCCATCATTAAGCTAGCTAGGCGATTGTCTCAAAGGTGCTTTTTCAAAAGGCAACCAGACTGTTTTTCCCTTGAGGAAGAAGGAGATGTCCCTCCTCCTCCTCCTTCTCCTCCTCTTCCTTCTCCTCTTCTTCTTTTTCTTCTTCTTCCTCTTCCTCTTCTTCCCCCTCCTCCTCCTCCTCCTCCCCCACCTCCTCCTTCTTCTTCCTCTTGGAAAAAATCAGTCTGGCTGCCTTTTGGAAAACCACCTTTGAGACAACTATGACCTGATGACTGAGAATCTCCATAGACATTTAGCTACTCTTATATCCTCCAGGTTTGTATGTGGCATATAAATTTAATAAACAAACTATCAAATTACAGGGCACTCTAGTATAATTAGATGCTCATTTAGTCTAATGCTGATGGTATGTTTACATCCTAATTTGGATTTATCGTCTGTTATCTTCTGATATTTAACAGAATAACAAAGTTGGAAGGGACCTTGTAGGTCATCTAGTCCAACACCCCGCCCAAGCAGGAGACCCTACACCATTTCTGACAGATGGCAGTCCAGTCTCTTCTTGAAAGACTCCAGTGATGAAGCTCCCACAACTTCTGAAGGCAACTTCTGTTCCATGGGTTGATTTCTCTCACTGTCAGAAAATTCCTCCTTATTTCCAGGTTGAATCTCTCCTTGGTCAGTTTCCATCCATTATTCCTTGTCTGGCCTTCAGGTGCTTTGGAAAACAGCTTGACCCCCTCCTCTCTGTGGCAGCCCCTCAAATATTGGAATGCTACTATCATGTCTCCCCTGGCCCTTCTCTTCACAATTTGGAAAAAGGAAGCTTCTTTTTCTTTGTTCAGTTGCCTTTATATTTTTCATAAAACCGGTTTCAAGTTAAGTCCCACACCTTTTTTATTATTATTATTATTATTATTATTATTATTATTATTATTATTATTATTATTATTATTTATTGAATTTCTATACCACCCTTCTCCCGAAGGACTAGCGCGGTGAACAGATTAAGATTTCATATATATATAATAATTTATTTATTTTTTTATAAACAGTAAATAATAAATTGAGTCAACTTGGTGTATCTGCTACGACCTTGGCATAGAATTTAGATGTTTATGCTAGCCCTGCTTGTTGAAACAGAAAGGTCTTCAGGGCACGTCGGAAAGTGCGAAGATCTGGGATTATTCGTATTCCAGGGGGTATTTTGTTCCAAACAGTAGGTGCCCCCACAGAGAAGGCTCTCTCCCTTGGAACTACTAGACGACATTGTTTTAATGATGGTACTATGAGTAGGCCTACTCTGTGAGAGCGTATTGGTTGGTGGGAGGTTATCGGTTGCGGCAGGTGGTCTCGTAAGTACTCAGGTCCTAAGCCATGGAGCACTTTAAAGGTAAGAACCAACACCTTGAAGCGCACTCAGAAGGCCACCGGAAGCCAGCGCAGCTCGCGTAGAAGAGGTGTTACATGTGAGCACCATGTTGCTCCTATAATTACTCACGCGGCCGCATTCTGGACCAGTTGGAGCTTCCAGGTGCACTTCAAGGGGAGCCCCATGTAGAGAGCATTGCAGTAGTCAAGTTGGGAAATTTGTGTCAGAAAGCATCCAAATTCAGAACTTGTGAGACATGCTGAAGCGAACATTTGATACATGGGAATGAACTTCCTTTTTTTAAAAAAAACAAAACAAAACCTGAGTATCTTTTCCTACCTCTAAAAATAATCTTTCTATCGCATAAAACTTGTCAAAAAGATCAACTGCCCACATTGTTCAAAAGAAAAGACGTTTGGGGGAGAACCAAAAGATTTCGTTGCTGAGTAAATGCATCACTTTCCTTCAAGGTCGGGTGTCTGTCATATCTGCTTCCATTTAAGCGTTTCTTTGCCAAGAGACAAAAAAAACCCCCACTTTTGTATGCTAATGTCTCTTTTTTTATTGACTATTTAATTGTCTTCCCATCAGTGGGCTGCTGGTTACGTGTGAAGGAATTGCTTTTTTCAAAGATTGCCCATTTAAGGAGAGTAACTTGAGTTCCTTTGCGGCATCTGTTGTAGACATTGAAGCGTTATTTCTGAAATTTCTGAAAGATGACAGCCTACTTTTCCTTGGGTGTCACCACCTCTTGGCAAGCCGTGAAGATCTGCGCACTTTCCGCCGTGCTCTTAAGACCCTCCTATTCCAGCAAGCCGGCCTGGCCTAATTTTCTCCCCCTTTTTTAATTTTTTAAACTGAAATTTTAAATTGTTTTAAATTATGGGGTTTTTAATTGTCTTGGGCTAAATTATTTAATTTGGTTTTAAATTGTTTCTAACTTTTGTATTTATGTATTTTATTCTGTGCCTGTTCACCGCCCTGAGTCCTTCGGGAGTAGGGCGGTATATAAATTTAATAAAACAAACATAAACAAACAAAAGCACCTCTCGTGCAGGGGTGGGCTTCAAAAATTTTAGCAAGGGGTTCTCTGCCCAGTTGCTGGGTCTGTGTGGCCATGGGGGGTGTGGCTAGTTGGCCTCCTGCACCATGGCAGGCAGTGTGTGTTTATGACCTTCCCGGGTTCCGGAGGCTTTTCTCGAGCCTCCAGGAGGGCGAAAACAGCTTCCCCAGGCTCTGGAGGCCCTCTGGAGTCTGGCCTTCTCAAATTTCCTGTAGGCCCGTTTTTTGCCCTCCCCAAGCCTTTGTGCACTTCCTGCACTTACCTGCATCGAAAACGGGCCGCGTGGGGACTCCTAGGAGGGGTGGGGTGGGGCAGAGAGGGCGGGGCCAGCCAGGAGTGGGACTTGGGGGTTCTCCAAACTGCACAGAATCTTAACTAGGGGTTCTCCCGAACCCCTGCGAACCCCCAGCAGCCCTGCTCTCGTGGTGATTTTTTTACCCCAGTTAAGACAGCCGCAAACTACCCTGTATTTGTCCAACAAATGCAGTTATGCTAGTTAGGTTAAGCACAATATTTTATCTTCTGTCGGGAAGCCTTCCCTCTTTCAACAGTTGTCCGTTCATTTGTATGGAAGGGATACAAGAATCTGGGGGCAGAATGAAAGGAGGAATCAGCCTAGAATCATTATATAGCCACAAATGAACTAAATCTAACCCAGGTGTGAAATCCAATTGTTTTTTACTACCGGTTCTGTGTGGTGGGCATAGTGTGACTTGGTGGGCATGGCTTGGTGGGCATGGCAGGGGAAAGATACTGCAAAATCCCCATTCCCTCCCCACTCCTGGGGAAGGATATTGCAAAATTTCCATTCCCACCCCACTCTGGGGCCAGCCAGAGGTGGTATTTGCCAGTTCTCGGAACTACTCAAAATTTCTGCTACCAGTTCGTCAGAACCTATCAGAACCTACTGGATTTCACCCCGGTCCAACCCCTTATCTAACTCTAAGTAAGTGCCAACCAAAAATTCTTGTAAATATTAACAATAAATTGGGTTAAGGTTAGGATTAGGATTAGCAATAAATTGGGTTAAGTTAGGATTAGGGCTATGGTTAGGGTTAGAGTTGGACCTTCACATGTGAATCTGGTTAGTTGAATATTAATCTTTAACATTCTTCGGAGCATTGAAAATGAATTCAGAGAAATGTGGTAAAAGAAACAGGGGAGCATAAATGTAACAATCATACTTACTTCTTTTTTGTTAGATGGAAAGCTGAATTGTGGTTTTTAAAAAAGGCTTCCGACTAGTTTTGTTCAGGCATTTGTTGACTGTTGGCTGAGCTAATTTAAGCCCTCCTCTGTGACAACAGATGCATAAACATCTCCTGCTTATATTTCTGAGGTCTGTATGCCTATAGGTGTGAATACACACACACACATATATTTGTGTATAAGGATGAAATGTTCCCCGACTTTATCTTCATCCTCCTCCTCATCAGGATTTCTGACAGTATATCCATCACTGCTGTAATTGGAATCCATCGTCTGATTGTTGGCCAACCTCCTTTCTTCTTTCACATTTCTAGCATTGTACACAAGTCTAAAGATTTTGGACCTCACATAATGGATTATTTTGTTTGATAATTCAGGTGGGTTTTTTTTTTTCGTGTGGTTATCCATGGTATTCTCAGGAGTGGGACTTCCATTTTCTTGAGGACCTTTCACAGCTTGGTATGGTTGACACAAGCGAAGACCTTTCTAGAATTATTGAAACTCATATGGATTCCTTTTGGAGAAACATGGTGGCCTAGAGGTGGAGATGCTTACCTCCCACTCGAAAGGTTGAGAGTTCAATCCTAGGCAGCGGCAGATGTTTCTCTATCAGGGCGCAAAGAGATAATATCTGCTGTGAACCCTACATAGGCATCAGGAAGGGAATCCAGCCAGTAAATGCTCAGCTCCACTTCCGTCGCCCTGACTCCACCCCAAATAAGGGATTTCAGGGTCGTAAAAAGAAAAAAAAAATCCTTTGTGGTATGCTTTGGCTTTCTCAATTATCCAGCATAGATCAGTAATAATATCTCATGTTCTTTATGGTTTTCTAAACCATGAGAACCATGTTCTCTGTCAGCGTTCCAAATTAGGCTCTTTTCCAGCGCTGACATGATTGGAATGAATGAAAGAGAAGAAGCGTTGATTTATTGCTGAGATGAACTTTTACCTAGTTTTCTGCAGACAGCAGATAGGGTTACCTGGGTGATAGAGGGAGGGGGGCAAATTCCTGTGAAAGAACGTGCTGGGACGAAGAGATGGATCTGCATGATGGCCAATGGGACATTGGGGTTGGAGAGCGGAAGGGGAGGGTGTTGGAAGGAGGGGCCAGTTTGGCTGCAAAAGAGTTCAGAAATGTCGTTCTCTATCCTTAAATAAAAAAAAGATTCATTAGAGACTTTGCGTTTGAAAATGAAGTTTATTTAAGATAGCAACGAAACCTGACATTCTCATGGTTTTTCTAAAACCATCCTGAACATCTGACATCTGACTTTCCAGGGAGGGCTCTACTTTCTAATAAATTAGTCTAAATGTTATTTTACTAGCACGCGAAAGGGTATTTGATGAATTTCCACATTCTGTTGAGTCTTCTTTCTTTGGTATTGATCTGTAGATCAACTTGTTGGCCACTCAAGATTTGCTGACATGGTTTGGACAGAATCTTTACTCATTCCCCTTGGGTTGCTTGCCGTATTTCTGTAACTATCCCATCAATTTTCCAACTTTGTATTTATCAGGATGCTGACCTTCTACTACTGGAGTTCTTGTAAATAGGATATAGCTTCTAAGGTTTCTTGGATGTTGACATCTCCACTGTACTCAATTTCGGACTGATCTTTCCATCTTTATTTGGTCTTCTTTTAATTGGTTTCTCTCTGTCCATTAGCATCCTTCTGCCAATAGCTTCATTTCTCTTCAAAGGCTACGCACATTTTCCTCTTTACAATTTCCAACTACGGCAATCCACTCCCCAACCACAAAACAGCACATCTTCCATGCTCAGTTGCAGATTGAAATTGATCACAAATCTCTTCTGCATCAATGGTCAGTGCAGAAACTTAGGTAATCATATTAAACAATTGTCTATGAAGTCTAATTTATATCAGTCTGTCATCAATTCCATTATGTCTAAGTACTAAGACAATTTGCTTTTTCCTTCCTTACCGTGAAAGCAACTTCATTCGCTTTGGTTTTTCATTTGCCAGTAAATCAGCGTGTTCTTCTGGCTGAAAATATCCAGTTCCTGTCCATTTCAAGTCACTGTTGTCTGTGTCAATGCATAGCGGATTCATTTCACATTTCATTGCACTGAGCTTTCAAATCTTCACACGTTTCACATACTTGGAATATCGCTTCAAACTCTGGTCGCCACAGTACAAAAAAGATATTGAGACTCTGAAAAGTGTGCAGAGAAGAGCAAGAAAGGGTCTGGAAGCTAAATTGTATGATGAATGGTTGAGGGAGGGAGGTATGTCTAGTATATTGAATTAGAATAGAATAGAATAGAATAGAATAGAATAGAATAGAATAGAATAGAATAGAATAGAATAGAATAGAATAGAATAGAATAGAATAGGAATTTTTTATTGGCCAAGTGTGATTGGACACACAAGGAATTTGTCTTGGTGCACATGCTCACAGTGTACATAAAAGAAAAGAATCATAAGGTACAACACTTAATGATAGTCCTAGGGAACAAATAAGCAATCAAATCATATTAGGAAATAGTCAATATAAATTGTAAGGATACAAGCAACAAGGCTACAGTCATACAGTCATAAGTGGGAGGAGATGGGTGATAGGAACGATGAGAAGATTAATAGTAATGCAGACTTAATAAATAGTTTGACAGTGTTGAGGGAATTATTTGTTTAGCAGAGTGATGGCGTTTGGGAAAAAGCTGTCCTTGAGTCTAGTTGTTCTGGTGTGCAGTGCCCTATAGCATCGTTTTGAGCAACTCTTTGAAAGAGTTTATGTCCAGGATGTGAGGGGTCTGTCAATATTTTCACAGCCCTCTTTTTGACTCGTGCAGTATACAGGTCCTCAATGGAAGGCAGGTTGGTAGCCATGGTTTTTTCTGCAGCTCTAATTATCCTCTGAAGTCTGTGTCTGTCTTGCTGGGTTGCAGAGCCAAACCAGACAGTTATGGAGGTGTAGATGACAGACTCAATAATTCCTCTGTAGAACTGAATCAGCAGCTCCTTGGGCAGTTTGAGCTTTCTGAGTTGGCACAGAAAGAACATTCTTTGTTGGGCTTTTTTGATGACGTTTTTGATGTTAGTTAGATCTTGCGATATGGTAGAACCTAGAAATGTGAAGGTCTCTGCTGTTTATACTGTGCTGTCTAGTATTGTGAGAGGTGGAAGTATGGAAGGGTTTCTCCTAAAGTCTACCACCATTAGGAGTGATGTGTCAGTGGTCTTCCAGTCAGAGGTCATATTCAGCCGTTTCAAACCGGTTCGGGCGAACCAGTAGCTCCGATTATCAGTTGGCCCCGCCCACCCTTCCCTGCTCAATCCTGTCCTTTATTTCCTGCTTTGTAGCTCATTTATTTATTTATTTATTTATTTATTGAATTTATATACCTTTGATATATATTTATATATATATCATCTCAATCGCCTGGCACAGCTGATTCTCCCCCTTCCTTGCTGTTCTACTTACTGTTGCTGACTTGGAAGGTAAGCAGTTGAGCTTCTAAATGCTCCATTTTCAGCACCGCACGCAAGCGTGCACTCATCGAACCAGTTGTTATACCAGCAGCATCGCACCACTGCTTCCAGTACTTAAAGGCCTGTCACAGGGAAGAAGGGATTGACCTGATACTTCTCCAAAGTATCCAAGGGCAGGAGAAGAAGTAAAAGGTGGAAACTTGGTAAAGAGAGATCCAACCAGTGGTGGGTTCCTCCCGGTTCAGCCCGGTTCAGCCAAGCCGGTAGCGGTGACGATATGACTTCACCAAACTGGTTCTCTTTGTTCGGGAGCTGGGCCCTCCTGCTCCCCCGCCCTCTCCCGCGTTATTCTTACCTTGGCCCCGCCCCCAATCTATTCACTGCCTCCCAAGTCCCAGCTGATTGGCTAGAAGGAAAAAAACTGTTTAAACTCTTGCCGTGGGGCTTCAAAGGGCCGCCCTACAGGTGATCAGTGGTAAAATGCAGTGTGGTGGTAGACCAGTGCGCTTGAAAAACAAATGGGTAGACCGGTACAGCTCTACAAGCAGTTAAAAGCCTGGTAGACCAGTACCTCTGCTAAATCCTAAAGAATTGTCACATGACCATCAAACCACGCCCATAAAATAAGCCACACCCACAGAACCGGTAGTAAAAAAAATTAGAACCCACCCCTACACACACCTATATACATCATTACACAAATATCATTAATTAGGGCCAATGGAGTACACAACTATGTGTAGTAAGGAAATGTGTCCTAATGTGTCCAGAAATTCACATTCCTCTTAGCTTCTTCCCTCAAATTGCAACCTCTTCTGTTTTTGTCAAGAATATCTAGACCGTTTTCTATAGGTGTGATATGGGGGAGAGATCCTTTCGCCAAATTTAAAATGTGAACTTGGATACGAGGAAGGATTTTTTGCTGCAGTGAGCTTACAAAGTTTGCATGCTGAGTCAATCAGTTTCGATTGTCTTGCTATTTTTATATACACCAACTGAAGTGCCAATGAGAGGGAGGGAGGGGAGGGGAGGGAGGAAAAGATAGAGAAGGAAGGGAGGAAATGGAGGGAAAAATATGGAGGGAGGGAGAATAGAGTAGAGTAGAGTAGAGTAGAGTAGAGTAGAGTAGAGTAGAATAAAATGGAATGGAATGGAATGGAATGGAATGGAATGGAATGGAATGGAATGGAATAGAATAGAATAGAATAGAATAGAATAGAATAGAATAGAATAGAATAGAATAGAATAGAATAGAATAGAATAGAATAGAATAGAATAGAATAGAATTCTTTATTGGCCAAGTGTGATTGGACACACAAGGAATTTGTCTTTGGTGCATAAGCTCTCAGTGTACATAAAAGAAAAGATACGTTCAATAAGAATCATAAGGTACAACACTTAATGATAGTCCTAGGGAACAAATAAGCAATCAAATCATATTAGGAAATAGTCAATATAAATCGTAAGGATACAAGCAACAAGGTGACAGTCATACAGTCATAAGTGGGAGGTGATGGGTGATAGGAACGATGAGAAGATTAATAGTAATGCAGACTTAGTAACTAGTTTGACAAGGAAAAGAGAAGGAAAGAAGGGAGGGAGGGAGGAAAAAGAAAGGAAAGAAAGAATAGTGATAGGGAAAGGAGAAGGGAAGGAAGGAAGGAAGGAAGGAAGGAAGGAAGGAAGGAAGGAAGGAAGGAAGGAGAGAGGGAGAAGGGAAGGAAGGAAGGAAGGAAGGAAGGAAGGAAGGAAGGAGAGAGAGAGAGAGAAGGGAAGGAAGGAAGGAAGGAGAGAGGGAGAAGGGAAGGAAGGAAGGAAGGAAGGAAGGAAGGAAGGAAGGAAGGAAGGAAGGAAGGAGAGAGAGAGAAGGGAAGGAAGGAAGGAGAGAGAGAGAAGGGAAGGAAGGAAGGAGAGAGGGAGAAGGGAAGGAAGGAAGGAAGGAAGGAAGGAGAGAGAGAGAGAAGGGAAGGAAGGAAGGAGAGAGGGAGAAGGGAAGGAAGGAAGGAAGGAAGGAGAGAGAAGGGAGGAAGGAAGAAAGGAAGGTAAGTTCCTGCATACTTGAAGGATGTCTGCTACTTCAGAACAAGACTATCAAAATGGTGTTTTTATGCATGAACTTTGCACAGGGGCCTCCCTTAGTCCCTACACCATCCTATACAATCCCCTGATTTAGCTGTTTGAAAATCACGAGGTGGAAGAGGGCATACGGCAACCTGAAGTAGCAGGCTCATCTCAATTTCCAGAAACTCCCTGGGCCTCTTGAAGGCTTCTTAAGCATTCTTGGAAGTTGAGCATGAGAGGGTTTAAAAAAAAAAAAAAAAAAAAAACCTGAGCCTGGGCTGGGGGAAAATCAAAGGAAGTCAGAACAGTCAAGAGCAAAAAGTCACCTCAGCGTTTCGCCATCTGGTCCATGAGTGTTTTTGTGACCACTTCCTCCCACCTTCCTTGGATGAAAGTGCCTGCGAGATGCTCTCGAAACCCCGAGCATGCTTGCTTGCTTGAAGCACGCGGCTGATTGTAGTGGGAATCTCACCAAGGAACGCCAGCAGTTGGAGAGGATCCAAGAGGGTCCATTTCGCTCACCAAACAACAGTGAGTCACCCGGATTTGCATAAGGTGTGAAAAACAATCCCCAGTGTAGAATTGCAGACTCCCGTTAGAGTGAATGTGTGTTAATCTGAAAGACACATGCAGTACGAACAAAACAGACAAGCTACTTTTGCACCTGAAAGGAAAGGAAAGTGGGGTGTTGAGTTTGTGACTATTGTGGGTGTGTGGAAGGAAGGAAGGAAGGAAGGAAGGAAGGAAGGAAGGAAGGAAGGGAGGGAGGGAGGGAGGGAGGGAGGGAGGGAGGAAGGAAGGAAGGAAGGAAGGAAGGAAGGAAGGAGGAGAGGGAGGGAAGGAAGGAAGGAAGGAGAGGGAAGGAACGAGAGAGAGAGAGGGAAGGAAAGAAAAAAAGAAAAAGGGAAGGAAGGAACGAGAGGGAAGGAAGGAGAGAGGGAAGGAAGGAGAGGGAGAGAGGGAAAGAAGGAAGGAAAGAAAGAATAGAAAGAGGGAGAGAGGCAAGGAAGGAAGGAGAGGAAGAGAAGGAAGGGAAGGAAGAAGGGGAGGGAAGGAAGGAAGGGGAGAGGGAAGGAAGGAAAGAAAGAAAGAAAAAGAAAGGGAGAGAGGGAAGGAAGGAAGGGAGGAAGGGAGAGCGGAAGAGAAGGAGGGAAGGAAGGAGGGAGAGAGGGAAGGAAGTAAGGAAAGAAAGGAAAGAAAGGAGAGGGAGAGAAGGAAGGAAAGAAGGAAAGAAGGAAAGAAAGAAAGAAAGAAAGAAAGAAGGAAGGAAGGAAGGAAGGAAGGAAGGAAGGAAGGAAGGAAGGAAGGAAGGAAGGAAAACTAGCTCTTCTGTAGTAGACTAGAGTAAACCTATTCAAACAAAAACACCTGATTAACTAGTCTTGGTGTGAATTTGGAACCATTGCACCTAGTGATGATTTACAAACATTTGTTTAGCTCATGAGGGCTCCTTGGTGCTCTCATCAGTGCTAGTTAGTGCCAGCTAACTTAAGTTTAAACACAAGCACTGATAATGTTACCTAATTTGAGTAACGAAAGGTCTGCATGAAATCAACCAAGCTCAGAGAGCACCAAGGACCCTTCATTCTAGAATATGTCGACACCAAGTACGGCAGGTCTATGATGAACTATTTTTAAATGGAATTATCACTTCCTTTTTTTCTCTCAAATAAAGCATTATGATGATAATATTAAGTGTAGCACGGATCGTCTTGAAAACATAATCTATTAGTTAGATTTATTAGATAATGAGTGCTGAAATTTTGACCAGAGCTTTGGCACTGAAAAATGTATGGCTGCCCATCATGTATGCTTTACTCAATCTCTCTCCACAAAAGGTGATAAACTTCAAATAATATCAGACTGTTTAATTGATCGGTTGGAATTGCAGGGTGAGAATCTGGATTCTGCAGCTATGTTTTCATTACATGCAGGAAAAGCTTTTGTACATTGCATGGATTAATTGGGCGGGGGGAAACATGTTGAGATACAGATTTCCTCCCATTTTTATCAGTTAGATAAAAACGTGGTCTCTTAATCCAAAGGATATAAATAGATTATGAATGGAATTATTTCTTCACCTCTTAAGATGCTTCATGGAGCTCGGAAAGAGATTTACATGTTTGCAAAGGTTCTTAGACCTAAATTTATTTATAGACAGCTGGCATGTATTGTTAAGGTAATAATGATAATCTACAAGCATTTTAGAATAGAAGTTGGCCTAGCCTACGTTAATAAATCAGTATGTCATATTTTTGAAATGTTAAATATTTCTCTTACTAATGAAGGCAACTAACATCCTCAATTTACATCCACACATCCAAAATTGGGGAGGAACAAACTCAGACTCAACCCATCCAAGACCGAGTGGCTGTGGTTTCCGTCGTCCCGATATAGTCAGTTGGCGCCATCTCTGACTATTGGGGGCGAGTCGTTGGCCCCCATAGATGGGGTTCGCAACTTGGGCATCCTCCTGGACTCACGGCTGTCTTTTGAAGAACATATGACGGCCGTAGCCAGGAGGACTTTTTATCAGGTTCACCTGATTCGCCAGTTGCATCCCTTTCTGGATCGGGACTCGTTACGCACGGTCACTCACGCCCTTGTCACCTCACGCCTGGATTATTGTAATGCTCTCTACATGGGGCTCCCCTTGAGAAGCACCCGAAGGCTCCAACTGGTCCAGAATGCGGCCGCGCGGGTGGTAATGGGAGCAAGGTGGCGCTCTCATGTAACCCCCCTCCTGCGCGAGCTGCACTGGCTCCCAGTGGTCTTCCGGGTGCGCTTCAAGGTTTTGGTTACTATCTTTAGAGCGCTCCATGGCTCAGGACCAGGGTACTTACGAGACCGCCTCCTGCCACCAATAGCCTCTCACCGACCAGTTCGCTCCCATAGAGAGGGACTCCTCAGGGTGCCGTCGGCCAAACAATGTCGACTGACGGCCCCCAGGGGGAGAGCCTTTTTCACCTACCATCTGGAACGGGCTTCCCCCAGAGTTACGAAACATCCAAGACTTACGCATATTCCGCCGTGCCCTGAAAACATTTCTATTCCAACAAGCTGGTCTGGCCTAACTCTCCCTTTTTAATTGGCTTTTAAACTGTCTTTTAAATTGGGTTTTAAACCTCTTTAGATAAATTTGGATGTTTTTTAATCTTTGAGCCTAAATTACTTAATCTGTTTCTTAATAGTTTTTAACTTCTATATGTATTTGTATTTATTATGGCTGTTCACCGCCCTGAGTCCTTCGGGAGTAGGGCGGTATACAAATATGAAAAATAAATAAAATAAATAAATAAATAAAATTTCTGCTGCTAAGTGTTGTGGCCCATCAGCGGCCTGTGCAGCTAGTAGCTGATTCCGACAGCGAGGAGGCTGGTGTGGTGCTGCATCAGCAGCCTGTGCAGCTGGCGCTCGAGTCAGACAGTGAGGAGGCTGGAGAAGATGTGGTGCCAGAGGCGGGGATTCAGCCAGGGCCTTCAAAACCTCCAGAAGCTCCCATAAGTGAAGAGGACGAAGAGGAGGAGCCTCTTCTCGATGCACGGGCACACAGAGCTGCCAAAAGGCAGGAGTGGCTCCTCAGGAGGAGGTCTCCTCGAGAGTAAGGCTTGGGGCTAATTGGCCACTCCCTTAGCCTATTTAAGGAAGGACGACGGGCTGAGGCAATTTGCAGGGAACAACTTAGTTCACTTTCCTTCGCGTCTTGATCTTAGTTCTCTGCAAATTGCTTCTGGGCTTTCTGCCAACCATAGTAAGATTACGATTATTTTTATTTATTTATTTATTTATTTTTATTTTTATTAAATTTATATGCCGCCTTTCTCCCGTAGGACTCGGGGAGGTGCACAGAATTAAAAACATATGACAATAAAATCCTAAAAACAGCCAATATAAAACCCCAAACAGAATAAAATCTCGTAGCAGATCAGGGATGTTGCTGAAACAGCCATATCTTCAGGTCGGTGCGGAAAGTACGGAGGTCAGGGGCCGTCCGAAGCCTGATGGGTAACTCATTCCAGTGGGTCGGTGTGGCCACTGAGAACACCCTCATCCTGAGGGCCACCGGCCGACATTGTCAGGCCGATGGTACTCGGAGGAGGGCAGCCCTATGTGACCGCACAGGGGGGGTGGGAGGCCGGTATTTATTCTTTGGATTCTTGTAGGCTGTTAAGAAAGTTAATTAACAGCCTTTGTTTGAAAAAGACTGATTTAATTTAGTAAACTAAGGTTTGTACAGACTTTGTGTGTGCTGCATTCTTTGGGGTACGTAGCTGGGGCAGAACACTAAGTGAGAAATTTGTTAAGTGAGTTTTGCCCCATTTTATGACTGTTCTTGCCACATTTGTTAAGAGAATCATGGTAGTTGTTAAACTAGAAACACGGTAGTTAAGTGACTTTGGTGTCAGAAGGCTGCAAAAGGGGATCACGTAACCGCGGGACACTGCAACTGTCATAAATGTGAGTCAGTTGTCCAGAATCCGAATATAAGTCGCATGACCATGGGGATGCTACAATGCTCATAAGTGTGAAAAGTGGTCCTAAGTCACTTTTTTCATTGCTGTTGCAACTTCAAACCATCACTAAGCGAACGGTTGTAAGTTGAGGACTACCTGTAGACATGTCCCAGGATAATGTTGCAGGATCCAATCTGGGTCAGTCACCAGAATCAGAGATTTAGGCTTATGGGTTACAGATTAACAGAGTTGGAAGGGACTTCATAGGTCATCTAGTCCAACCCCCACCCAAGCAGGAGACCCTACACCATTTCTGACAGATGGCAGTTCAGTCTCTTCTTGAAAGCTTCCAGTGATGAAGCTCCCACAAATTCTGTTCCATGGGTTGATTGTTCTCACTGTCAGAAAGTTCCTCCTTATTTCCAGGTTGAATCTCTCTTTGATCAGTTTCCATCCATTATTCCTTGTCTGGCCTTCAGGTGCTTTGGAAAATAGCTTGACCCACTTCCTCCTCTCTGGGGCAGCCCCTCAAATATTGGAAGACTGCTCTCCTGTCTCCCCTGGTCCTTCTCTTCACTAGACTAGCTGTGCCCAGTTCCTGTAACTGTTCATCGTATCTTTTAGCCTCCAGTCCCCTAATCATCCTGGTTGCTCTTCTCTGCACTCTTTCTAGAGCCATGATGGTGAACCTATGGCACACATGCCACAGGTGGCACGCATAGCCATATGTGTGGGCACACAACTGTTGCCCTAGCTCAGCTCCAGCGTACATGCGCACACCGCCCAGCTGATTTTCGAGCCTTCCGGGCCACCAGAAGTCGGGAAACGGGCTGTTTCTGTTCTCTGGAGGGCCTCTGGGGGGATGGGGAAGGCCGTTTTCGACCTCCCCAGATGCCTAGAAAGTCTCTGGAGCCTTGGGAGGCCAAAAACCAGGCCCATCATGCCATCGTGTGCCAAAAGCAGGGGGAGCATGGGGGGGTTATGCTGGCATGCGTGGGGCAGGAGCGCATTGAATTATGGGTGTGGGCATGCGCACCCACGATCCCCGCGCGATCTCCCCGCTTTTGGCACACGATGGCAAAAAGGTTAGCCATCATTGTTCTAGAGTCTCAACATCTTTAGTCTTCCCAGCTTTCGGACTTGTGCTGGAACTTATCCTGAGGGAATTACTTTCGTCAGAATTTCTCTTACTATCTTAAGATGAATCATTCATCTAAATATATTTTTTTCTTGTTTATTGGACTCCCCAGCAGATTTTAAAGACAGTCTGGTGTCAATTATTCATGCTGGAGAAAAAAAGAGAATGTATTTGAAGGCCCTTGGACACATATGTTTTGGCTGGCTGGGGAATTCTGGGAGTTGAAGTCCAAACATTTTCCAAAGTTTCCAAAGTTGAGAATCCCTGATCCAAAATACCTGGATAGTACCAGTTGGCAGAAAGCTGAAATATAAAATAAGTTGTTTTTGATTTTCTGGTTTATAATAGCTTAATTGATTAATGATAATTTACTGTAGCCTCCGGCATATTTTTAACCTGATTTTGCTTCTGCTTTTCTGAATAACTGTTCAGAGTAGGTTAATGAGAGCAGATTTCATTAAATCTCCCAAAAACTGGTTGACAAATCTGTTAATAAGTATTTAGGCTGAAACATTTTTACTGATTACCATCTTAATGATTTGCTCTATGCACAACAAGTTCACAGCATAAAGCATCTAATGACAGAATTAGAATTATGGCTATGAAAACACATACAATCGCATATGGTTAAACATGATTCTATCTATTCTGATTATTAAAGTTGAAAGCTATACAGTCGGGAATTGTTCAAAAGGTTGGCAACATCTAGGGGAAAAAATATGCTGACTGCTTTAGCATAATCTTTAGATAACGTATATAGCATTTCTTAATATTTCGTAACTTATTTGGGGAGAGGGATTTTTTTAAAAAAGGAAAATGGTAACCATGATGACACAATCAAAAGAGCAATAGCAGTTAGACTTATGTACTGCTTTACATCCCTCTCTAAGCGGTTTACAGTGTCAGCATATGTCCCTCAACAATCTGGGTCCTCATTTTACCGACTTTGGAAGGATGGAAGGCTGAGTCAACCTTGAGCCAGTCAGGATCAAACTGCTGGCAGTGGGCAGAGTCAGCCTGCAATACTGGATGGATGGATGGATGGAAGGAAGGAAGGAAGGAGGGAGGGAGGGAGGGAGGGAGGGAGGGAGGGAAGGAAGGAAGGAAGGAAGGAAGGAAGGAAGGAAGACAATAGCAATAGCACTTAGACTTATATCCTGCTTCACAGTGCTTTCCAGGCCCCTCTAAGTGGTTTACAGAGTCAGCTTATTGCCCCCAACAATCTGGGCCCTCATTTTATTGACTTTGGAAGGATGGAAGGCTCAGTCACCCTGGAACAGGTCGGGATTGAACTGCTGGCAGTGGGGAGAGTTAGCTTGCAATACTGCACTTCTGCCCTTTTGTGTTGCATTTGCAGCTTGATTGCATTGAGGTGGCCATCTTTTTTGGGGGGAGCCCCTCTATAGACACTCATAACTCCAGATTTATCCACCTGTATGAGTAGGCCTACTGAAATCAATGGGGTTTAATTTAGTCAGGTCCCTCTGATTTTTAATGTTCTTCCTAAACTATGACTCAGTCTGTACAGCCTTCCGGCTATTTCATATATTCTATTTTCTATTTGTAAACCACCAAATCAAAAAATCCCATGATCTGGTCAAATAGGTAGGCAATTAAAACATGTTTTAATTGCCTGCGTATTTTATTTTTTAATGATTTTATTTTTTATTTTATTTTATTTTTTAATGATTTTAACCATCATTAAAAAATAAAAATTTAAACAATACCAAGGGAGTATATTAAGAAAGTTATTATATGTTTTGGATCAAAAAGGGAGATCAGCTTTATGTTTGGTGGTGGGAGGATATTTGATATTTTACAAGAGAAAATGGGCAATTTTTCTGGAGTTTTTTTCAAGGTTAGGTCAGAATTGCAGTTCATGTTCTGACAAAGATTGAGGATTAAAGGTGCCCTAGAAAGAGTGCAGAGATGATAAGGGGTCTAGAGACTAAATCATACTATAAACAATTAAGGGAACTAACTATGTCTAGTCTAGTGAAGAAAAAGACTAGGGGTGACATGATAGCTGTCTTCCAATATTGAAGGGGCTGTCACAGAATAGAGGGGATTGACTTATTCTCCAAACAACCTGATGATAGACAAGAAGCAATGGATGGAAATTCATTCTAGAGAGATCCTACCTGGAACTAAGGATAAATTTCCTGACAGTAAGAGTAATTAATTAGTGGAATAGCTTGCTTCCTGCAGCTGTGAGTGCTCCATCACTGGAGATTTTCAAGAAAAGATTGGACAGAGTGCACCCTACCCCCCGCGCATGCACAGCAGAGACCCAGAGACCAGCTGGCCAGTGGCAGTCATGCACGCATGCGCAGCAGAGCTGAACTGGGGTGACAGCTCACGTGCCATCAGAGGGGGTGCTGCATGATAGCTCTGGCACGCATGCCATAGGTTTGCCATCATGGGTATAGGATCTCCTGCTCGAGCAAGGTTTTCGACTAGAAGACCTCCAAGGTCCCTTCCAACTCTGTTATTCTGTATTCTGACATGGTGAAATTAACCAGCTTCTTGGACAATGGTGGGGAAAGAAGGAACGTGATAGGAAAAGAAGAAAGAGAAAAGGCAAATTTGTTCTTCCAAATGTAAAATCTGGAATTTTTTCACTCCCTAAATATCCAGTCTGGAATTCTTAGTTAATCGATCAAACTCCTGGTTTGGATCAGGGGTCTTCCTTTCTCACTGGCTGGGCAATTCTAGGAGTTGAAATCCAGATATCTTAAAGTTGCTATGGTTAAGGAACACTGACTTAGAGGTGGCCTATCTGCATTGACGTTTTGGGTTAGTGGCCTCACACTTAGTGCTTTGCGCAGAGACACAAGTGAAATAGCAAAAGGGAGAAGTAAAGAACAAAGATATAAAAGTTTTATTACAGATTACAGATTAAGAGAGTTGGAAGGGACCTTGTAGGTCATCTAGTCTAACCCCCCACTCAAGCAGGAACCCCTACACTGTTTCTGACAAATGGCAGTCCAATCTCTTCTTGAAAGCCTCCAGTGATGAAGCTCCCACAACTTCTGAAGGCAACTTCTGTTCTCACTGTGTTCTCACTGTCAGAAAATTTCTCCTTATTTCTGGTTGAATCTCTCCTTGATCAGTTTCAAGCCATTATTCCTCTCTGGCCTTCAGGTGCTTTGGAAAATAGCTTGACCCCCTCCTCTCTGTGGCAGCCCCTCAAATATTGGAAGATGCTATCATGTCTCCCCATCCTTCTCTTCACTAGACTAGCCATGCCCAGTTCCTGCAACCGTTCATCCTATGTTTTAGCCTCCAGCCCCCTGATCATCCTGGTTTCTCTTCGCTGCACTTTTTCTAGAGTCTCAACATCTTTTTTATAGTGTGGGGACCAAAACTGGATGCAGGATTCTAGGTGTGGCCTTACTAAGGCTTTATAGAGTGGTATTAGTACCTCCCTTGATCTTGATTGTATCCCTCTGTTAATGCAGTTTAGGATTGCATTGGCTTTTTTGGCTGCTGCTGTACACTGTTGGCTCATATTTAACTGGTTGTCCACTAAGACTCCAAGATCCCTCTCACAGTCACTGCTATTAAGCCTGGTTTCACCCAGTCTATAGCTTGGAATAAAATTATGCTGGGAATTCTGGGAGTTGGAGTCTACATGGCTAGACTGCCCTTCACCTACCCAGCTGTTATTCAGATATGTGGACTTGAATTCCCAGAATTTCATAGCCAGCATGGTGGCCACTGAGAAGGCTGGGCGTTGATGGCTACGCAACAGAATATAATGCTGAACAACGTTGTTGTAGGAGTTGGCAGTTGTACTGCTGTGTCTCTTCCACATTTGGGTATCAAAATAGAAAAATGCCACCTCCTGAAGCCTTCTCAGAAATAAAACCACGTAATTTAGACCCTCAAATTCAAGAGAAAAGAATCAGTAACCTGAAATGCCTGCTAAATATTCTATTTCCTTCTTTCTTTCCCCCCAAACAGACTTGGGTTTTTTTTTTTTTTGGTTTTTTTTTTTTTTTTTTGTATAACCCTCTTGTACTTCCACCACTAGCAGCTTTCAGAGTATTCCCTCCTCCATTAATTTGGTATTATCTGTCTTGATTACAATTGGAAAAAAGCTGTTTCTCCAGGTACCCAACTTTTCAAATAACACCTGATTTGCAATCACTTCAGAAGAAGTTGGGTAAGCTGTCGCCAATGCATGCTAATCAGCAATCAGCAGCCTAATTCTCCACGAAAGGAAACATTTCTTAACCCAATAAATTATTCTTTATGTTCAGTCCGCGTTTTCTGCCCAATCAGTGTCCTGTTGACAGTTACTGCCTCTCAGCAATTATTTATTTATTTATTTTATTTTATTGAATTTCTACTCCCTACTCCCGAAGGACTCAGGGCGGTACACAGCCATGAAATAAAACACATAGATATACAAAATTTAAAATCGAATAAAATGAATTAAATAAATTTGGCTGAATTAATACCCATAATTTAAAATACCCATAATTTTAAAATACATTAAAAATTTAAAATTTACACTTAAAAGGGAGAAGATTTAGGCGAGGCCAGCTTGATGAAATAAAAGAGTCTTCAGCTCGCGGCGGAAGGTGCGCAGATCCGGAATCCTCCGTATCTCTGGGGGGAGCTCATTCCAGATCGTCGGTGCCCCCACAGAGAAGGCTCTCCCCCTAGGGGCCGACAGCCGACATTGTTTGGCCGACGGCACCTGGAGGAGCCCCTCTCTGTGGGAGCGTACTGGTCGGTGGGAGGCTGTTGATGGTAGTAGGCGGTCCCGTAAGTAACCAGGTCCTAAGCCATGGAGCGCTTTAAAGGTGGTAACCAGAACCTTGAAGCGCACCCGGAAGACCACCGGGAGCCAGTGCAGCTCGCGCAGGAGAGGTGTTACATGGGAGCTCCATGTTGCTCCCATAACCACCCGCGCGGGCCGCACTCTGCGCCAGTTGGAGCCTCCGGGTGCACCTCAAGGGGAGCCCCATTACAATAGTCCAGACGAGAGGTGACGAGGGCATGAGTGACTGTGCGTAACGAGTCCCGATCTAGAAAGGGACGCAACTGGCGAATCAGGCGAACCTGATGAAAAATCCTCCCGGTCACGGCTGTCAAGTGCTCTTCTAAAGACAGCCGTGAGTCCAGGAGGATGCCCAAGTTACGAGCCCTTTCCGTGGGGGCCAATGATTCGCCCCCAATAGCCAGCGATGGCGCCAGCTGACTATATCGGGACGTCGGAAACCACAGCCACTCGGTCTTGGATGGGTTGAGCCTGAGCCCGTTTCTCCCCATCCAGATCCGTACGGCCTCCAGGCACTGGGACATCATTAGCAAAAATCTGAGTCGTGGTTGATATTGCTTAACGCACTGTAAGCCGCCCTGAGTCTCCGGAGAAGGGCGGCATATAAATCAAATAAAAATAAAAAAATAAATAAATGTCCATCTTCCATTTTAAAAAGTGGAAAGTGGATTTTAGAAGTTCTAGCAGCTTCATTTCCTGAAATTAAAACATATTAATGTCTTTTAGGCCAGAGGCTGGCAACCATTTGGGCACATTTGAAATGTTAAGAGCATGTGGTGACTATTGTCTCAAAATGGTGGCCCTATTTTCCAAAGCACCAAAAGGCAGACTAATCAATGGATCAATCAATGGATGGAAACTAATCAAGGAGGGAATCAACCTAGAACAAAGGAGAAATTTCCTAACAGTGAGAACAATCAATCAGTGGAAGAGCTTGTCTTCGGAAGTTGTGGTGTTCCATAACTGGAGGCTTTTAAGAAGAAATTGGACAGTCACTTGCCTGAAATGGTATAGGGTTTTCTGCCTCAGCAGGGGGTTGGACTAGAAGACCTCCAAGGTCCCTTCCAACTCTGTTATCATGTTAAGAGGACTTGCTTATTCATGGGCATTTCCCCAAAATGATTGCCATGGTAGCCAAGGTCATTAATTTTCCAGAAGCTCCCTTGGCTTCCCATCTAACTTTTCCATAATTCCAGAAATCAAACTTCCAAGATGCTGATAATGTAGCCTTGCAATACAGTAGAATTTCCAGTTGAGAAGGTTGAAAATGTGATCCCATAATCCCAGGATACGACAGCCATCGTAAATACATGCCAGTTGCCAAGCAACCTAATTTTGATCATGTGACCATGGGGATGCTGCAACTGTCATTAAGTGGGAGGAGGGGGGTCATAAATCACTTTTTTTCAGTGCTGTTGTAACTTCAGATGGTTACTCAATGAATGGTTATAAGTCAAGGACTACTTATATAGTATCTTCCTTATAGGGATTCAGTACCATGGACAGAGCACTGCAAATTGTGTTACCAGAGAGTTAAGCTTGTTCGCATGTAGGTTTGGTGTATCTGTGCTGTGACATTTAAAGCATTAAGAATTTTACTAGTTGTAATATATCCAAGGTTGAAAAAAGATGAAACAGAAGAAGAGAGCTCTGAGGAAAATACGATGAAGTGGCATGAATTATGATGATCATATTTCTTATGATGATCATCATCATTTAGGGAAGAAAAACAAAATGCACAGGTACCGTATATGTGGTACCTTGTTCAATGGTAGCAACTGTGAGAGGGATCTTGGAGTCCTAGTGGACAACCATTTAGATATGAGCCAGCCGTGTGCAGCAGATGCCAAAAAAGCCAACACAGTTCTGGGCTGCATAAACAGAGGGATAGAATCAAGATCACAAGAAGTGTTAATACCACTTTATAAGGCCTTGGTAAAGCCACACTTGGAATATTGCATTCAGTTTTAGTTGCCACGATGTAAAAAAAAGTTGAGACTCTAGAAAGAGTGCAGAGAAGAGCAACAAAGATGATTAGGGGACTGGAGGCTAAAACATATGAAGAACGGTTGCAGGAACTGGGTATGTCTAGTTTAATGAAAAGAAGGACTAGGGGAGACATGATAGCAGTCTTCCGATATCTCAGGGTTTGCCACAAAAAAGAGGGAGTCAAACTATTCTCCAAAGCACCTGAGGGTAGAGCAAGAAGCAATGGGTGGAAACTAATCAAGGAGAGAAGCAACTTAGAACTAAGGAGAAATTTCCTGACAGTTAGAACAATTAATAAATGGAACAACTTGTCTCCAGAAGTTGCGAATGCTCCAACACTGGAAGTTTTTAAGAAGATGTTGGATAACCATTTGTCTGAAGTGGTGTAGGGTTTCCTGCCTGGGCAGGGGGTTGGACTAGAAGACCTCCAAAGTCCCTTCCAACTCTATTATTCTAATATTTTGACTGTTTGAGAAGGAGCTGTTAGATGAGAGACTGCTGTTCTTGCATTGTGAAGCAAGAAACTTAAAAAAGTTAAATTCACATCCTCAGGAAGATAAAAGGGCAAGATTTTCTCTCTTGCATTATATCGACTCATCAATGTAGGAGTATTTTTGTTACATTCAACAATACTTTAGTGAATAGTTAGTTGCTAAAAAAAAATTACTGCAGAAAGCAGATGTCATCCAAAAAAGTTCATGTATGAGGAAAAGTTGCAAGCAGCAATAAATGTAGTTTTCTCCCAGAAGATTTAAAAACTCTTACACGCCTTTAGAAAATCCTACATCTGATTGTTCAAAATATTTCTTTTCCACTTTTATTGGTATTGTTTGAAATAAAAATAAGAGTCTCGGTAATATATTCATCTTAATTATCTCAATCCTTCCCATTAGTGATAACTGTAGATTTTTCCATTTCTCCAAGTCTTTCTCAATTTGGTTTTTCAGTTTATAATAATTATCCTCTTTAATCATTGCACATCTTGAAGTTAATTAGATTCCTAAATATTTTACTTTCTTCACAATCTGAATGTCTAGTTTCCTCTGTTTTTCTGTAATATTTTTCACCAATATTTTTGTTTTTTCTGTATTTATTTTCAATCCTGCCACATCTCCATATTCTTCTATTTGATCTATTAGTTTGGGTCCTGTTATTTGAGGTTCCTCCAAGATACTGTAAATACTAAGTCATCTGCCAAGGCTTGTAGTTTATATTCTTCTTTTTTTTTATTTTCAATCCCTTTATTTCTTCATTTTGTCTTCCATTTCTATTTAATACTTCTAATGTCAATACAGATAATAATGGGGATAAAGGACATCCTTGTCTTGTTCCTTTCATTATATTAAACTTTCCTGTCACCGAAAGAAAAATGTCCAGTGAAAATATTTGCAGAAATTCCACTTTGATCTCTGCAAAAGAATGGGGGAGGGGAGAGGAATAATTCAGTCCGGAAAGGAAATTGCTGAGGAATTACCAGTGCTTGGAAACATTTATTGTGGAACCTCCAAAAGAATGAGATAGAATTATAGGTTCTGTATATGGGTTGTGCTGTCAATTTGAGACAGTTTGAGGAACAGATTACATGCCGAAGGACTATACAGATAGTCCTTGAGTTATAACCATTTTTCACACTTACAACCGTTGCAGCATCCTCATGGTTATGTGATCAAAATTCAGACAGTTGGCAACTGACTTATGATGGTTGCAGTGAGCCCCTTTTGCAGCTTTCTGACAAGCAAAGGCAATGGGGAAGCCAGACTCAATTAACAACCATATTACTAACTTAATGACTGCAATAATTCACTGAACCACTGTGGCAAGGAAGGTCATAAAATGGGGTAAAACTCACTTAACAAATGTTTCACTTAGCAACAGAAATTTTGGGCTCAATTGTGGTCATTTGTCAAGGTGTGAGTGTGTGTGTATATACATATTCTCTCTCTCTCTCTCTCTGTGTGTGTGTGTGTGTGTGTGTGTGTGTGTGTATTTGTATTATTTTTCTTCAACCGGGTATTTTCCTACGTAAACCAAGTTTCTCAAATTGCAGCGATAGCTCAGTGAAATCACATCCACTATCCTAGGCTTCTTCAGACATCAAGCATGCATTTTGCTGCCTATTGGGAGACTAATATAGATCTATTTCGGACTGATTGGTCCTCATCAGTTACCCCAATATGGGAGGGAACATACTGCTTCCCTTTTGCCTTTCAGCTCCAATTCAGGAGCCCTCAAGCAGCCGCATTCACGACAAACCATTTTATACCAAATTTATATATGCTGATCTCTCTCTCTCTCTCTCTCTCTCTCTCTCTCTCTCTCTCTCTCTCTCTCTCTCTCAGAAATACACATAAAGGCCTACGAAAAGAAAAAAAAACAAATACTGTACCTTTACAGGGAGGATACATGGGATGAGGGTGTGGCTAACTGATGAGGACTGATAAGTCCGAAATAGATCTATCTTAGTCTCCTTAGTCTCCCAATGGGCAGCAGAGTGTTTGCTGGCTGCCTGAAAAAAAATAAAGCCTAGAAATTAGTGGATTGTGATTTCACTGAACTAGGGTTGCATAATATCTTGGTTTACGTAGGTAGAACCTGGCTAAAGAGACATACACATAAAACCTACGAAAAAGAAAGAATATACACATACAGGATCTATATATATGTGTGTGTGTGTGTGTGTGTGTGTACAGTTACATAGACATATATATATAGACACACACACACACACACACACACACACACACATACATACATACATACAAGTTTTGGTGTATTCGGGTCTTTTCCCGTGTAAGATTGAGAGTATCTTGGCGACATTTCTACGAGGTCCCACTCGTCATCTTCAGGCTGGTGCCTTCGGCTTCGTGCTTGTGTGAGGAAAGAGAGAGAGAGAGAGAGAGAGAGAGAGAGAGGAGAGTGTTTGTGTGTGTCTGTGTAATGTGTGTCTGTGTGTATAAATGACACCCCTCTATCAACACCACTGCAAACAACCTTAATAACCTATCAACCTCTCCAACATTTGAACTCGAGATCTTTTCTTCCCCTATATCTAATGTCTTATAAAGAAATAAATTATAAAACCTCATCATTCAGTCCTAATCAGCAAAGGTCCATTCAAAGTTACCCAAAATAGTAACATATATACATTAATTAAATAAGTCAGTTTGATATTCCTTGCCTGTAGTTTTAACAGACTAACACCACTTTTTCTAAAAATACAGCAAAAAAAAAAAAAAAATCACTTAATCCCATATCTTATTTATAAACAAATCTTTAAAGCCTTCTATTCTGTCCCAGTGGGGGAAAAGGTCCAGAAACAACAACATATGTAACTTAACCTTGATCAAATCTTTGTAGAAAGCATTTAATTGCCAGTGACAACAGCATTCTTCTTTCTTGTTATCTGCAAATAGTTTGTTTATCCTCAGTGTGGCTTGAAAATAACAATCCTTCTCTTTGTAACACAGCCAAATCCTTGCTTGTGTCGGAAAAGATAATTCAAAGTGAAAGCGAAGGTACAGTGCAGATTGCAAGGCATATTTTTACTGTCTCTCTCCAGAGTTGGTATAAGATGCTACAAATATTTCAAAGCAATTCCTTGTCTTTGGATATGAAGATCTGTTCCTAGCTAACAACTCTGGGATAGAAATGAAAGTAATATTTGCAAATGTGTGAAATATTCAGGGAAAACTCTGAAGCCAGCTGCCAGGGTTGCTTTTGAACTGATACGCACACTATACACTGTACAAACTATATACACCAACACACATACACACATAGACACACACATACTATGTACAGCCTGAAACTAAAGAAAAATACAGAACCGGAAAGAAAAATGAATCAATTAAAAAATATAACCTTTGGGACATGCAAGCCCTTGCAGTGAGTAATTCTTTTCACTGTCAGGAAATTTCTCCTTACTTATTTAACAGCCATTAAATAAATCCACTGTTCTCTAAAGATGAGTTTTGCCACACACAAAAAAGTACAGTCAGTGCTTATTTTCATCAAAAAAAAACATCATAAAATGTGACCCGCCAAACTATTGGAACGTTGAATCCAGGTGGTCAATAGCCCCAAAATAGGTCAATTGGAACTTCAAATGGTGTAGTTACAGGGAATCCTCAATTTATGACCACAGTTGAGCCCGACATATCTGTTGCAAAAGTGAGATAGTGGTTAAGTGAGCTTTGTCCCATTTTATGACATTTTTTGCCAGAGTGAATCGCTGCAGTTGAAAAGTTAGTAACAAAGGTTGTAAAGTGAATCTGGCTCCCTCCCCCCATGGACTTTGCTTGTCAGAAGCTTGCAAAAGGGGATCACGTGACCCCAGGATGCTGCAATACATCATAAGTATGAGTCAGTTGCCAAGTGTCTGAATTTTGATCACATTACCATGGGGTCGATGCAACAGTTCCAGGGGTGAAAGGCTCCTGGTTCGGACCGGATCGCTCGATCCGGTAGCGATGGAGGCGGGTGGTTCGGAGCCTTGGTGGAGCAGCGGACTAAAGTGCTGTTAAGTAGCACTTAGCTGCCAGCGGCCTGCAATTACTGCTAGTTCAAATCTCACCAGGCTCAAGGTTGACTCAGCCTTCCATCCTTCCGAGGTAGGTAAAATGAGGACCCAGATTGTGGGGGCAATAAGCTGACTTTGTATAAAATAGAACACCGCTTGGGGGGGGGGGGCGGCGCGAAGGCCCTACTAAGCAGGTACATACAAAAGTATGAAGGCTATTGCTTAATGCATTGTAAGTCTCTGGAGAAGGGTGGCATATAAATCGAACCAATAAATAAATAAATAAACTGGTAGCAAAAATCCCTGCTTCCCCCGTCATGCCCAGTGGAGCCGCACAATCATCAGAGGCTTTTTTTTAATTTTTAAAAGCATTTTTTCTACAAACTCTTTGGCCAAAAAAATGCTTTTAAAAGTAAAAAAAAAAAGGTGGTAGAAAAAATGCTTTTAAAAAGCTCTGACGATCCCAACTGAGTTGCCTGATCGTCAGAGGCTTTTTTTTCTTTTAAAAGCAAAAAAAAAAAAAAAAAATGAAATGCTTTTAAAAGAAAAAAGAAAAAGTTGGCCACGCCCACCCAGTCATATTACCCCACACACACACCAAGCCACACCCACAGAACCGGTAGTAAAAAATTTTACATTTCACCACTGAACAGTTCTAAGTGTGGAAAAAGAGTCATTTTTTTAGTGCCGTTGTAACTTGGAACGGTCACTAAACGAATGGCTCAAGTCAAAGGAGGTAATCAGTCGGGTATGGAAAGCAAATATCTGTTGGCTCTACTCTAATTTCAAGCATCATTTAACAGCCTTCTTCCCTGGCAACACTTTCCTCGCAATGCAAACTTTCTGAAGAATTCTTTGCTAAATGGGTAAATAAATACCCAGAGTGCGAGTAATTGAGAGCTCATAATCTGTCTGTTTAACAGTAGGAGGGCTAAGAAAAGAAATGGTTCGAAACACTCATTGTTTCATACAGTTTGAGATTTCAAATGCCGTATGAGGAAATGATCTTTGAATTAAATTACTGCCCATGTCTCTGATCTGTTTAACAGCTGCTGTTCAGCTGCTGACTCGAGATAGCTGGCAAGCAGAAAGATAACTCTCTGGATAAGTTCACACACCTCAGGTGTGTTTTTAAACAAACAACAACAAAAAAACCCTGCTTATCAATTGAACAATCTACAAATGGCCTAAATGCTCATATAAAGTGTTAAGGAATATGCACAGAGTAACCCTTGAGTAGCAAGGTTGTGCACATGAGAAACGACTGAGGATGATTGTGAATAAGCACTGTCAATACACAGACACACCGAGTTGGGATATTCTTTTACTTTAAGGAAAAAGCAAAGCAAAGTCCAATAAACAATCCAGGTCATACACAGATAAAGATAGTTAAATTGTTAATCCAGGGTTATTCCAAGAACAAAGTCTTCTTACCACTTGTTGTAGTCATATGCAATAAAACAGTTCTTTTTGGAGTTGCAAAGAGGAACAAGTACAGCAGTAAAACAATCAGTAAAAACAGTAGAAAAGTTGAGAAACATGGGTCTGTAATTTACTAGGTCAGGGGTCTGCAACCTTAAACACTCAAAGAGCCCTTTGGACCCATTTCCCACAGAAAAGAAAACACCGGGAGCCACAAAAGCCTTCCCGTGCCTGACTATTTCTTGAGCGGCCACAAAACTAGCCTATATAGTTGAAGTAAATATTCTGTTTTCTTCTGAAACTTTTCTTTTCTTGGATTTATCCATGGTTGGCCTACCGGGGGTCGAAAAGGCGGGTGTCGCACATTGATGGTTGTGATGCATATTTTGAGTGACAGGGAGCCGCAGCAAAGGGGTGAAAGAGTCACATGCGGCTCCAGAGCCACAGGTTGCTGACCCCTGTACTAGATATTTGCACAACATGCTAAATGATTAATGATAATTGAATCTGATGAAACACTAGTTACTCAAATCAAAATCTTTATCATGGTTCTCACCCATCATAAACCCCAGTTTAGAATTTAGGAGATTATGCGCTGGCTGGGGGATTCTGGGAGTTGAAGTCCACCCATCTTCAAGCTTCCAAGGTTGAGAAACACTGCTTTAGGCCATCAGTGCAATCTTCAACTCAGTGCTGGAATCTAGAATCCAGCTTGTTTGTTTTTAGATTTTTGTCCTGCCTTTATAAGGTGGCAAACATACCTAATGTTCATTCTTCCTCCTGTTTTCCCCACAACAACCCTGTGAGGTAGGTTGGGCTGAGAAAGAGGGACTAGCCTTAAGGCACCCAGCCCAACTTTCATGCCTAAAATAGACTAGTATTTACTATCTCCTGGTGATTGGCCTAAAGTCACCCAGCCAGTTTTCATGTCTAAGGTGAGACTAGAATTCACCATCTCCTGGTGATTGGCCCAAAGTCACCCAGCCAGCTTTCATGCCTACAGTGAGACTAGAATTCACCATCTCCTGGTGATTGGCCCAAAGTCACCCAGCGAGCTTTCATGGCTAAAGCAGAACTAGAACTCTCCATCTCCTAGTGATTGGCCCAAAGTCACTCAGCCAGCTTTCATGCCTATGGTGAGACTAGAACTCACCATCTCCTGGTGATTGGCCCTAAGTCACCCAGCCAGCTTTCATGCCTACAGTGAGACTAGAATTCACCATCTCCTGGTGATTTGCCCAAAGTCACCCAGCTAGCTGTCATGGTTAAAGCAGGACTAGAACTCTCCATCTCCTAGTGATTGGGCCAAAGTCATTCAGCCAGCTTTCATGCCTACGGTGAGACTAGAACTCACAGTCTCCTGGTGATTGGCCCAAAGTCACCCAGCCAGCTTTCATGCCTAAATGGGACTAGAACTCACCATCTCCTGGTGATTGCCCCAAAGTTACCCAGCCAGCTTTCATGCCTACGGTGGGACTAGAACTCACAGTCTCATATTTTTCTAGACTGGCACTTTAATCACTACACTGAACTGCCTCTTTGAGCATCCTAACAGATATCTGCGGAGCCTTTGCTTCTCCACAAAACAGAAGCTGGTCATCTCCTTCAGCCTTTGCTTCTGCTTCCCAACAGCTCTTACTGTTAGGAAAATCCTCTTAGCTTTTAACCAGAATGCTGCTTCCTGAAACTTGAACTCATTATCCTGTTCCTGTGCTCTGAGATGATGAGGATGGCCAAACTGCTTCTCAATGACAACTAACAGCCCTTCAAGTATATGAAAGCTCATGTCCTTCACAACGATCCTTTCTCAAGGTTAAACATGCTCAGTTTTCCATGTTGCATTTTGTTTTCTCTTGTCTGGTCCTTCAGATTTCCCTTCTTTACATTCCCACCCCCCCAATTTTTCTTACTTTTTCTTAAAATGTAGTGCCAGAACGAGAACCAAGCTAAATTAAGTGAAAGTGTTGCTTTCCATAATTTGGAAACTGCTAGCTGTTGTTTTTTTTAAAGAAAAGCCAGAGGTAATGTTATCTTAATAAAAATACAATGTTTATGGCAAAAGAATAAGCGCTAATTTCTTATCTAGTTGCATGGCATGAAGGAGTAGGAAGCGCAGTGAATTTCTTAAACTACGGTAGCTCTTTCTTTCTTCTTTCTTTCTTTCTTTCTTTCTTTCTTTCTTTCTTTCTTTCTTTCTTTCTTTCTTTCTTTCTCACTTTTGTTTTAAATAGAAAGGTGGAAGATTGCCCTTGGTTGAGCTGAAATGTTTCTCCCCTCATTGGTTACCATAGGAACAGACCTTAGTTAATCTTCTGTTCATAAACCCAGAGCAATTTACGTGTGTGGAAGTTTGATTATTCAAATTGCTTTTGCCATGTGTTCAAATAAATTATAATGACTGATACCAATGTACTTTTATTATCTCTTAGCTTCGTTATTAAAAAATAGTTCTTGATAAAAAACAGGAGCCTTTGCTCCTTCTCTCCAACCACCACTCTGTGTGTGTGTGAGAGAGAGAGAGGGAGAGAGAGAAAGAAAGAGAGAGAGAGAGAGATCTTAAATGTGTCTTCCTCAAAGAAAAATAATCACCTTTTCTTCCTCTGTTCCTCACTTTTATAAAAGGATGCGGTGACAGTAACCTTTCCTTGTGTTATATTTAACAAGAGAAGAATGCATGGTGACAGGTTGTTCAAATTATGATTTCTTTTCTAACTCATCTTCTTCCGAGATTTTCGCATTTTTAAATTCCACTAATTGCTCTACACAAAGGTCAGGAAAAAAGACTCCATTTTTTTTGCAAGAACATGATATGTATTCTCACAGCGAATGTACTTCTCATTATATGTATTCTCATCATGTGAAGTGTTAATACCACTTTATAAGGCCTTGGTAAGGCCACACATGGAATACGGCATCCAGTTTTGGTCGCCACGATGAAAAGAAGATGTTGAGACTCTAGAAAGAGTGCAGAGAAGAGCAACAAAGATGATGAGGGGACTGGAGGCTAAAAAATATGAAGAACAGTTGCAGGAACTGGGTATGTTAGTTTAATGAAGAGAAGGACTAGGAGTGGTGTAATAGCAATCTTCCAATACTACTTGAGGGGCTGTCCTAGAGAAGAGGGGATTGATTTATTCTTCAAAGTACAGAGAGCAGGACAAGAAGTAATGGATGTTAAAGAAAGATCCAACCTAGAACTAAAGTGAAATTTCCTGACAATGAGAACAATTAATGGAAGAACGTGCCACCTGGAGTTGTGGGTGCTCCATTACTAGAGGTTCTCAAGAATAGATGGGACAATCATTGGTCCAGAATAGTATAAAGTGTCCTGCCCTGAGCAGACGGGTGGACTACAAGACTCCAAAGTCCCTTTCAGCACTATAATTCTATGATTTTTTTCCCAACTGGGTGATAAACCAGATATCTTAGAATATAGTACCTATCAACATCTCAAAGGTGGTCACATGTGGAGGTAGCTTTAGAAGTGGCATCTTTATTAAGAGAGAAGGAAGAAAATTTACACCTCCCTTATGGGAAGAAAACCACAAAAATCTGAGGTTTAAATCTTGCTTGGAGATGCATGTAAATAAACTGAGAACTGAGAGCATTGGAGACAAATTCCTTGTGTGTCCAATCACCCTTGCAGCCCATTCCGTCCCATCCCATCCCATCCCATCCCATCCCATCCCATCCCATCCCATCCCATCCCATCCCATCCCATCCCATCCCATCCCATCCCATCCCATCCTATTCTATTCTATTCTATTCTATTCTATTCTATTCTATTCTATTCTATTCTATTCTATAATTCTATTCTATTCTATATTTCTATTCTATTCTCTTCCGTTCCATTCCATTCCATTCCATTCCATTCCATTCCATTCTATTCTATTCTATTCTATTCTATTCTATTCTATTCTATATTTCTATTCTATTCTATTCTATTCTATATTTCTATTCTATTCTCATTCTCCTTCTATTCTCTATTCTCCTTCTCTTCTCTTCTCTTCTCTTCTCTTCTCTTCTCTTCTCTTCTCTTCTCTTCTCTTCTATATTTCTATTCTATTCTCTTCCATTCCATTCCATTCCATTCCATTCCATTCCATTCCATTCCATTCCATTCCATTCCATTCTATTCTATTCTATTCTATTCTATTCTATTCTATTCTATATTTCTATTCTATTTCTATTGTATATTTCTATTCTATTCTCATTCTCCTTCTATTCTCTATTCTCCTTCTCTTTTCTTCTCTTCTATATTTCTCTTCTCTTCTCATTCTCCTTCTCTAATCTCCTTCTCTTCTCTCTTCTCCTTCTCTTCTCTTCTACACTTTTGATGAAACTCAGTTTCAGAGGGGTGGAATCATCTGATAACAGCTAATCCTGCAAGCCTCTAAGGAAGGGAAATGCATTTTCCGCTCTAATGCAAATGCAAAATTGTGGGTCATAGGGGGAAGAGGGGGGGGTGAAGAAGGGATAAACAGAATATATATATTTCATCATCTGGGTCAACTATATTTCTCAGGGGGTTTGCGTTTCCTTCTGCTTGCACGAGATTGTTTATTATGAGGAGAGATTATGGCAAGCTTCCTTGCTTTGAGACCAAGCCTTCATTTCAGATTGTCAATGACTGTCAGGATGAGTCTCAGCTGTTCTTCTGAAGGATAAAATGGGGGAACCATTTTTATTGCAAGGCATTTCTGCTTTCCATTTGTGCATCGGGAGGTATAAATTGCTTGTTCTTTTGTGGAGTGGAACTAGTGGTGGGATTCAAGTAATTTAACAACCGGTTCTCTGCCCTAATGATTTCTTCAAACAACCAGTTTGCCAAACTACTCAGAAAGTTAACAACCAGTTCTCCCGAAGTGGTGCGAACTGGCTGAGTGAAACAAATAGAATGGAATGGAATGGAATGGAATATAGAATAGAACAAAGTATAGAATGGAATGGAATGGAATGGAATGGAATGGAATGGAATGGAATGGAGTAGGAGTAGGAGTAGGAGTAGGAGTAGGAGTAGGAGTAGGAGTAGGAGTAGGAGTAGGAGTAGAATGGAATGGAATATAGAATAGAGCAAAGTATAGAATGGAATGGAATGGAATGGAAAATAGAATAGAACAAAGTATAGAATGGAATGGAATGGAATATAGAACAGAACGAATAGGATAGGATAGGATAGGATAGGATAGGATAGAATAGAATAGGATAGGATAGGATAGGATAATAGAATAATAGGATAATAGAATAATAGAATAATAGAATAATAGAATAATAGAATAATAGAATAATAGAATAATAGAATAATAGAATAATAGAATAATAGAATGGAGTAGGAGTAGGAGTAGAATGGATTGGATTGGATTGGATTGGATTGGCAGGAAAGGTTTTGTGGCTCCCAGTGTTTTCTTTTTTGTGGGAACGGGTCCAAATAGCTCTTTTGAGTGTTTGAGGTTGCAGACCCGTGACCTAAGTAATCTATTAGACTCATTCAGCCTCCTGCTTGGCTAGTGATTTGGCTTGTTATTGTAGGTAGTCCTTGACTTTTGACCGCAATTGGGATCAGAATTTCCATTGCTAAGCAAGAAGGTTAAGTTGAGTTGTGCCTGATTTTGCGACCTTTCTTGCCATGGTTGTTAAGTGAATCTTTGAAGCTGTTAAGCGACTCACGTGGCTTTCCAGTGAATTTGGTTTCTCCCACTGACTTTGCTTATCGGAAGCCAGCTGGGAAGATCACAAATGGTGACTGTGTGATCCCAGTTTGATACAACGGTCATAAATACATTCTGGTTGCCAAGCGCTCAAATCTCAGTCATGTGACCGTGGGAACGCTTGTGACAGTTGGGAGTGCAAGGATCAGTTGATGTTACTTTTTTCAGTCCTGTTTTCTCTCTCTTATTATTTTTATTTGTATTGTATAAAATACAAAGAAGAAAAGAAAATAGGAAATTAAGGGAGGGAATGGGGGAAAGGGGGTGAGAGATACAAGGGGGAAGAGAAAAAGAAAGAAAAGGGGGCATTGACTTCCAACTCTTCCTAGCACAGTACAAGATAAAAACACTCCAACCTCCACTTTTGGCTTTTACACATTAATATATGACTAGCCATTTCTTTATATATATTCCTTTTTGCTCCAAAAGACAGACAGACAGACAGACAGACAGACAGACAGACAGACAGACAGACAGACAGACGCTGGGGTAGACCAGGTGTCTCGATAGAAAAACACTTGATCTCTCCCCTGGCTCAAACTGATGAAGGGAGGAGAACTTGTGGCTCAGAGGTTAATACAACTGCCTAACATGCAGGCAGCCCAAATTCGAATCCGAGTAAGGGTATGTCTAGCTGATGAGAGCTAAATAGCTTGAAATAGATCTATACTAGTCTCCCTTTATTTCTTTATCAGCGAAATATAAATTTGATACATAGGACCCAACCGGAAAATAAGTCCTAGCATGATTTTTCAGGATGCTCATAATATAAACCCTACCACCAAAATAAGCCCCAATTAAGATTGTCAGCCAGATGGATGCATTTAGTACCGTATTTCCCCAAAAATAAGACCCAAGCGGAAAATAAGCCCTAATGCGTCTTTTGGAGCAAAAATTTATTTAAGATCCAGTCTTATTTTTGGGGAAGCACGGTGTGGCGAGAGAGAGAGAGAGAGAGGGAGGGAGGGAGGGAGGGAGAGAGAGAGAGAGAGAGAGAGAGATAATGTATAAATATTGAATACTGTGTGGCATCTGGGTATCGTTAATTTTGATACCAAACAGTAGTGATAATATCAACCATTTTGGTCATTTTAATTACATTAATCATACTCACATCATTATAATTACATTGTACATAATACAATCATCTTTCAACTTCTGATCCTTTCATCTACATACTGATTTTAAAATATTATATAGGAATATGCATAACAATATTTCCCCCTTTCTAATTTCTACCTCTATTCTTAAAGCTTAACAGCACAAATCTTATATTAATAGGTATTCGATTTCTATAACACCAAATCTTTCTAATCAACAAAACCAAGATCAAAGTTTCATTCTTTTTTTCTTCACAAGCACAAATTCCAGAAGTGATATATCCTGTTTTAACTTCGAGCCGTTGCTAAGCAGACGGCTGTAAATCAAGGACTTCCTGTGGGCAGGTGGCATCGTCTTTGTCTTAAAGGCACATTCTCAGAGAGTTCCGTTGTCTTCCTCTTTCCCAGGTCTACGAACGAGGAACAAATGTGGACCAGTTTGTCACCCGTTTCCTGCTGAAAGAGACGGCCAATCAGATTCAGTCCTTGCTCAGCTCCGTGGAAAGTGCCGTGGATGCCATCGACGAACAAACCAGCCAGATAAGGTTGGACTGTGATCTTTACGCCATTCCATGTGACATCTAGATAAGATGAGATAACCTTCATTGTCCTTTTTCTGGGTACACAAAGGCATTGAAATTAAAATTTTGACACACCGTTCTCGAAAACCCTCCAGGAATGTCACCATCCCAAGGATTATAATAATAGCAACAATAATAATAACAGCGGCAACATCCCAAAATGCCAAACTTTTATTTATACACACACACACATTCAAAATATTATAATAACAGCAGCAACATCCCAAAATTTTTGCCTGTCTGTCTGTGTCTGTCTGTCGGTCTATCTCTCTCTATCTATCTCTGTCTGTCTGTCTGTCTATCTATCTATCTATCTATCTATCTATCTATCTATCTATCTATCATATATCTATCTGTCTATCTAGCTAGCTATCTATCATCTATCTCTATCCCTCTATATCTCTATCCCTCTATCTCTATCTTTATCTATCTATCATCTATCTACCCTGTTTCCCCTAACATAAGACATCCCCTGATAATGAGCCCAATCGGGCTTTTGAGCGCATGCACTAAAATAAGCCCCCCTCCCGAAAATAAGCCCTCCCCAAAAATATTTAAATGCATGCGCAGCCAGTCCCCGCCATTTCCTCTGGTTTCCTCCATGTGCCCTAAAATAATAAGACCTCCCCGAAAATAAGCCCAAGCACTTATTTCAGGGTTCAAAAAATATAAGACAGGGTCTTATTTTCGGGGAAACACGGTATCTATCATCGATCGATCAATCTATAAAACTTGGCATTTTGGGATGTTGCTCCTGTTGTTATTGTCAGGTTTCGATGTCGTCTTAATTAAAATAAATTGCATTTCCAAACAAGTAATCTTTGAAGAAATCTTTCATTTTATTAAGCACGACGACCTGTCCCCGATTGTGGCGTAGCCAACTCTGACTTCCTGACCCCAAACTTTCCCTTTCCGTTCCCCAATTCTCGGCATCTCATTGGCCCTCTTCCAAATCACTCTCCCCATATCTAGTACTTCAGCTCCCAGGAATGTCCCCCTCCCATCTCATCTCCTAGGGGACATTATCTTCAGGGAAAATAAGTAGGTGAGAAGTCAAGAGTCCTCTTGCCAGCTGCCCCCTCTTCTCCTTCTTATGTCAGCACTAGAGTAAATGCAGGTTGAAGTGCTGACAGTTATTACATTTTGAATATATAGCAGAAAAAAGAATCTCGAGAGTTAACATGGTTGATACTATAAAACTACTACAGAACCTAGCTATTCTGCTTCGGATAGCACGAATGCTCCTCCCAGAAGGTAACAAAGAAAGCTGGTCATGGAGAAGATGTGCAGGATCTCTGACAATATTGCAGGCTCTACTCAGGTGTCGCTTATATGCCATGTCCTCGATAGAAGGAAATGAACTTCTATTAATCTTTTCTACTGTCCTCAACACTCTCAGAACAGCCTTCCTGTCCAAAACAATGATACAGCTAGTCCTTGACTCACAAACCACAACTGAGTCCAAAATTTCTGTTGTTAAGCGAGACATTTGTTCAGTGAGTTTTGCCCCCTTTGACAACCTTGCTTGCCAAAGTCGTTCAATGAATCACTGCCGTTGTTAAGTTAGTAACTTAACGGTTATTAAGAGAATCTGGCCTCCCCATGGACTTTGCTCGTCAGAAGGTCGCAAAAGGGGATCACCTGACCTTGGAACACAACATCGGTCATAAATATGAACCAGTCGCAAAGCATCTGAATTTTGACCCCGTGATCATGGGGATGGCTGCAAAGGTCGTAACTGTGAAAAACGGTCCTAAGTCACATTTTTCAGTGCCGTTGTAACTTTGAACGATCGCTAAACAAACTGTTGTAAGTCGAGGACTACCTGTACTTCCAAACCAAAAGTAATACAATACAACAGGATGCTTTCAATAGTCCCCCTATAAGAAAGTGGTAAGGACAGGAGAAGGGAGATGAGCTCTTCGCATACGATGCAGAAAATGCATCACTCAAGCGGGCACAGCACTCCCACTTGAGTGACTCAGCTAAACAGCTTGTTAGCTGCACCGCCAGAAATGTAGTACTGCTAACCACCTCCATGATCGAATCATTAGTGTACAGTGGTGTATGCCTTTCCTGAAACCGACAATGATTTATTTCGTTTTCACTGGTTTTGCTAGTGCTGGGAGTTTTGCTGTTTTTCCTCTATGCTTGGGAGTGTTCACTAGGAAGGATGTTTCTAGGGTTGTGCTAAAATATTGATGTTGATGTGTTGCTTTAATACAGAATTTAACTAGGAATGAGCACTCTGTAAAGGAATGGGCTTTGTGAAAGGGATGAGAGAGCCATTAAGGAGAGAGCCGGAGAAGCAGTTGCATCTTCTAAAATGGAATAAAGTGTTTTGTCCCAAATAATGCACTAACACAGATACGCAAAGAGATGTGGTGGTCTCTCTCTCTCTCTCTTTCTCTCTGTCTCTCTCTCTCTCTGTCTCTCTTTCTCTCTGTCTCTCTCTCTTTCTCCTCCTTTCCCCCTCTCTTTCTCTCTCTCTCTCTCTCTCTCTGTGTCTCTCTGTCTCTCTCTCTCACTTTCTCTCCCTCTCCCCCCCTCTTTCTCTCTCTCTCTCTCTTTCTCTGTCTGTCTATTTCTCTCTCTGTGTGTGTCTATCTTTCTGTCTATGTTTGTCTCTCTTTCTCTGTCTATTTCTGTCTCTCTCTGTCTCACTCTCTCTCTCTCTCTCTCTCTTTCTGTCTCTTTCTCTCTTTGTCTCTTTTTCTTTCTCTCTCCATCTCACTCTCTCTCTCTTTCTCTTTCTGTCTCTCTCTCTCTTTGTCTCTTTTTCTTTCTCTCTCCATCTCACTCTGTCTCTCTCTCTCTCTCTCTCTCTCTCTCTCTCTTTCTCTCTCTCTCTCTCTCTCTCTCTGTGTGTGTGTGTGTGTGTGTGTGTCTCACTCTGTGTCTATCTCTCTGTCTATCTTTCTGCCTATCTTTGCCTCTCTCTCTCTTTCTCTCTGTCTGTCTATTTCTCTCTGTGTGTATTTATCTTTCTGTCTGTCTCTCTCTCTTTCTCTGTCTCACTCTCTGTGTCTATCTCTGTGTCTATCTTTCTGCCTGTCTTTGCCTCTCTCTCTGTCTCTTTATCTTTGTCTCTCTCTGTCTCTCCCCCTCCCTCCCTCCCTCCCTCCCTCCCTCCCTCTCTCTTTCTCTCTCCTAAATAAGTTGCAAACACACACGCTTGCACTACAGAGAACTTCAACTAGTTTGGCTTACAAGGGTTCCAAATCGAACTGTCACACGGGACAGTCATCGGTTGGAGACAGAGGGTCAAAACATGTAGCAGAATCAACTAGGCCGAGTCACAGTTGTAAAGTTCATGAGTCAGTAACAAGAGTTGGAAGGGACCTTGGAGGTCATCTAGTCCAACCTCGTGCTCTCGCAGCAGACCTGTACTGTTTCTGATAAATAGCTGTCCAGTCTGTTTTTGAAAGCCTCCAGTGATGGAGCACCCATAACTTCTGAAGGCAACTTCTGTTCCACTGGTTGATTGTTCTCACTGTCAGGAAATTTCTCTTTAGTTCTAGGTTGCTTCTCTCCATCCATTGCTTCTTGTCCTGCCTTCTTTGGAGAATAAGTTGGCCCCCCTCTCTTCCTTGTAGTAGCCCTACAAATGTTGGCATTGAACTCCCAAACCAAGGGCCAAAACCCGTCTTCAAAATGTCACGTTTTCATTTGTCAAGGAACTATTCGTTATTTAAAATCAGAATGCAACATTTCTTTTAACTAGTCTAGCCTTGTGAAAAGAAGGACTAGGGATGACATGATAGCCGTGTTCCAGTATCTAAGGGGCTGTCCCAAAGAAGAGGGAGTCAAGCTGTTCTCCAAAGCAGGGGTCTCCAACCTTGGCAACTTTAAGACTTGTGGACTTCAACTCCCAGACTTCCACAACCAGCTTTGAAACTTCTGAGAGTTGAAGTCCACAAGTCTTGAAGTTGCCAAGGTTGGAGACCCCTGCTCCTTAGCATCTGAGGGCAGAAGAAGAAGTAACAGGTGAACGATCATAAAAAGGAGATTCAACCTAGAAGTAAGGAGGAATTTCCTGACCGTGAGAACAATTAATCAATAGAAGAGTTTCCTTCCAAAAGTTATGGGTACTCCATCACTGGAGGTGTTTAAGAAAAGTTTGGCAGCATTTATCTGAAATGCTTGAGCAGAGGGTAGGACTAGAAGACCTTCAAGGTTCCTTCCAACTTGGTTATTTTGTTATTCTGTAATAAATAAAGTTCCTTTTTTCTTTTCTGTTCTTGAGAGATATGGAGATGTGGTACATAGACCTTTAATATACCGTATTTTTCGGACTATAAGACGCACCTTTTTCACCCCCTAAAAAGGGGTGAAAATATAGGTGTGTCTTATACACCGAATGTAGCCCCGCTTACCCACTGCCCCCCACCCTTTGGCCTCTGCGTCCCAGCAGTTTACCTCCTTGCAGCAAACAGCAAGAAGAAACAGCTCCTTTCAGCGTCAGCACAGCCTAATTAGCACAAATTGATTAGATCGGCCTCCCGACTCTCAGCTGTTTTGCTCTCAGCTGTTTTGCACAGGGCTCTGCTGTTTGCTGCAAGGAGGTAAATTGTTGGAGCAGATTTTTTTTTCTTATGCTAATCAAGCTATGCTGAAAACGAAAATGAAAGTAAAGCAGGCTGTTTGCTGTTTGCTGCAACGAGGCAAAATTGCTCAGAGGCAGAGGGAGATTTCTTTTTCTTCTTTTCCTCACCAAAAAAGGTAGGTGCGTCTTAAGAGCCGAGGTGGCGCAGTGGTTAGAGTGCTGTACTGCAGCTACTTCAGCTGACTGCTAGTTCAGCAGATCAGCAGATCAAATCTCACCGGCTCAAGGTTGACTCAGCCTTCCATCCTTCCGAGGTGGGTAAAATGAGGACCCAGATTGTTGGGGGCAATATGCTATTTAGTATACTGTTGGTTATTGTAAGCCGCCCAGAGTCCTCGGAGAGTGGGCGGCATAGAAATATGATTAATAAAAATAATAATAAAATGATTAATAATATAGTCCGGTGCATCTTATACTCCAAAAAATACAGTAGTTTGCTGTCTGTATCCATTGTTTTCAGATGGTATTAAAATTCAATTCTGCTGCTTTCTATAATGCTGAGTTGCAGAAGTGTTAAGGTTCTTTTTGTACAGATGAGGTTCAATCAAAATTACTCTGAAAGAGTAGGATAGAAATCAGTGAGGCGTGCAGTATCCTAGGAAATGCCCCTGTTTATTTCAATGGGATTAACTGAATCCCGATCTTGTTAATGCAATCTAGAAACCACCTGCTTAGAATGGCCGCATGTGAATATGTTAATTAAATAAGCTTGGCTTGTTCGAATGTGTTTTAATTCTCCAACATATCTTTGCTGAGTTGGCACAACGTTTCCCGCTTGGTTAGTTCGTTGACCCAGCTTCAAAGTTCGCGCAAATCATTGGATCACAAAGCTAACCAAAGTCTCAAAAGTGCTTTTTCAGGAGGCAAATGGACTTTCTTGTTTTTCTTTGAAGACGTTTCGCTTCTCATCCAAGAAGCTTCTTCAGCTCTGACTGGATTTCCATACTTCCATTCCCCACCATCCCGTTGGAGCTGAAGAAGCTTCTTGGATGAGAAGTGAAACATCTTCAAAGAAAATCAAGGAAGTCCAGCTGCCTCCTGAAAAAGCACCTTTGGGACAATCGTGACCTGGATGACTGAGATTCTCCATGGACATTAAGATAACCAAAGGGTTGAGTTTGTACAATATGCTAAGCTTCTCATCCCAACCAAGGTTTTTGTTGTTAGTTGCGAAGTCATATCTGACTCATCGCGACCCCATGGACAACGTTCCTCCAGGCCTTCCTGTCCTCTGCCATCCTCTGGAGTCCATTGAAGCTCCCGCCGACTGCTTCAGTGACTCCATCCAGCCACCTCCTTCTCTCTCGTCCCCTTCTTCTTTTGCCCTCCATCGTTCCCAGCATTAGGCTCTTCTCCAGGGAGTCCTTCCTTCTCATTAGGTGGCCAAAGTATTTTAGTTTCATCTCTCCAAGTTTAGTTTGTGCTGTATACAAAGCCACCGGGTTTTTTTAACTAACCTGGATAAATAAATAAGAAAACCAAAAGGGATTTTAGGAAAATTTTAGGAGCCTGGTTCAGCTCAACAGACAGAAGCACTGTAATTTAACACCAGCTGTCTGCAATTAAAGTAAGATCGAATCTCGCCAGGCTCAAGGTTGACTCAGCCTTCCATCCTTTCTAAGGTAGGTAAATTGAGGACCCAGTTTGTGGGGGCAATAAGCTGACTTTGTATAAATATACAAAAGTATGAAGGCTATTGCTTAACGCATTGTAAGCCGCCCTGAGTCTCCGGAGAAGGGCGGCATATAAATCAAATAAAAAAAAAAATAGGATTTTAGGTTTTGAGCACTGCAAAGGAAATTAAAATCGTATAAACCTCAGCTACACAGAGCAGCAACTGTCTTGACTAGAACCCCAAAAAACCCAGTTGCTATGGAAATGGGGACGAGATCAAAAGCTGGTATCAAGAGATTTCCTCGTTCAAAATCAAATCCTCTTCCTGGTCACCTCATTTAAATTAAACTAAATAAAGATCATAAATAGCTGCTTACGTAGGAATCTCTCTGCTCCCTCAGGTCTGGCAAGGTAAGGAGAGAGTTGAAGGAGAGGCTGAAAAGCAGATGAATTATTCCTATCTCTGTCTTTTAATAAGCATGGTTACTCAGAAGTTTAAATCAAAGAAAACCAGTTATTCTGGATTACCTAGAGTAGGGGGTCTCCAACCTTGGCCACTTTAAGCCTGACGGACTTCAACTCCCAGAAGTCTGCCAGGCTTAAAGCAAAGCTGGCTGGGGAATTCTGGGAGTTGAAGTCCGCCAGGCTTAAAGTAACCAAGGTTGGAGAGTCCTGATCTAGAGAGCTACCAACTCAGGTGATATCCAGTAGGATAATAAAAGAATGTTTCCCTCTCTTTTTCTTTACGTTTGGTAATTTTTTTCCTAATTTTTAGTTATGAAATCCATCTTTGTAAATCTTCAACCTTCACCCAGTCGGGGTCTTATTCTTAAGTACTTTTAAAAATAAGAACCTAATAATTGCCTTATTCTACTGGACCAAAGAGAATAGGAATGCCTTTTCTTTCTTTTTCCCCTTCTTCTACTTACTCTTCCCTTCCCTGTTTTTCCTATTATTTGCTTTCGTATTTTCTTTGGATGCTACATTCATTAAACTAATTAAACAAAATAGAGCCTAATTAAGGAAAATAATTTATCTCAGCAGCCTCGTTTAATTGCTGATGATTTAGTGTCCCATAATTCCACAGCCTGGGTTGGGTCCCTAAAGGTAAAGGTAAAGGTATGTGCTAGTCGTTCCCGACTCTAGGGGGCAGTGCTCATCTCCGTTTCAAAGCTGAAGAGCCAGCGCTGTCCGAAGACGTCTCTGTGGTCATGTGGCCGGCATGACTCAATGCCAAAGGCGCACAGAACACTGTTTCCTTCCCACCAAAGGTGGTCCCTATTTTTCTACTGGCATTTTTTACGTGCTTTCGAACTGCTAGGTTGGCAGAAGCTGGGACAAGTCACGGGAGCTCCCCCCATTACGCGGCACTAGGGATTCGAACCGCTGAACGGCCAACCTTTCGATCGACAAGCTCATTGTCTTAGCCACTGAGCCACTGCGTCCCTTATTTGGTCCCCACAACATGCTAAATCCTGGATGACACGTTAACAAAACACATGTCCTAGGATTTTGTATTAGTCCTTGACTTACAACAGTTCATTTAATGACCATTCAAAGTTACAGGGACACTGAAAAAAAGGGACTTAGGACTCTTTTTCACACTTACAACCATTGCAGCATCTCCAGGGTCGTTGATCAAAATTCAGACACTTGGCAACTGATTCATACTTATGACAGTTGAAGTGTCCTGGGGTCACGTGATTCCCTTTTGCGACCTTCTGATAAGCAAAGTCAATGGGGAAGCCAGATTCACTTAACAACCATGTTACTAACTAACTTAACAACTGCAGTGACTCACTTAACAACTGTCTCGCTTAGCCACAAAAATGTTGGGCTCAATAAGTCCAGTTAGGTCTAAATGGCTTAACGTGGCATGGCTAGTCTAGTGAAGAGAAGGACCAGGGGAGACATTATAGCAGTGTCCCAATATTTGAGCAGCTGCCCCAGAGAGAAGGAAGGGGGTCAAGCTATTTTCCAAGGCAGCTGAAGGCCAGACAAGGAATAATGGATGGAAACTGAACAAGGAGAGATTCAACCTGGAAATAAGGAGAAATTCTTTGACAGTGAAATCAACCAGTGGAACAGAAATTGACTTCAGAAGTCGTGGGAGCTTCATCACTGGAAGCTTTCAAGAAGAGTGTCAGGTGTCAGCTTAATGTCAGGTGTGCTTCCTTCAAAGTCCAGGAAAGAATGACCCAAACTCCATGTTTTATAGAGAAAGGTACTTTTACTAGAAATGAAGTGAACGCAATCACGGCTAAGCTGAAATTAAAAGCAATAGGTGCGAAAAGTGCATATAGAAAGCATCCCCTCCCACTGTCCATCGTAAATCATCCAATCCAAAGGTCTCCCAGGGTCAGGTGGAAGCATGTCTGGCAGCGTCATCAATCAGGAATGCCACGATGGTTGACCCGATAGCAACTTCAAGGATTCAGTTTCGTTTCTTCTTCCTCCAGCACGCTCCCCCCCCCCACAAGCTCTCTAGCTCTCCCCCCTCCCGGTTCCTATGGCAGCCAAAGCAGTAAAAGTGGAGGCTGACAAAGAGATTGGACTGCCACCTGTCAGAATTGGTGTAGGGACTCCTGCTTGGGCAGGGGGTTGGACTAGATGACCTACAAGGTCCCTTCCAACTCTGTTCTTCTGTTAAATCATTTTGAATGAGGGTTTTACAGCATTTTACTTCCCTGAAGGCAAGGCAAGATCTGGAATAAACCAGCCGAAAATTACACATTGAAAATCACCCCATGGTCCAACACAGAGAGTCCAATCAGCATCCAGTAAGATGTTATGGGAAAATCTCCTCTGCAGGTGTTGTGTGCCTCAGGACGGTTGGCCTTGAAGATGTATAAACAACTCCATTCAGCAGCGTCAGAGTTCATGAGTGCAAACCTCCCTTCCTCCATTTCTCACGGGGCTGCCCCATACCCTCTCGCTTCCTCATCCCAAAGGCCTAAACCTCCCCCCATCTCCCCAGGGTTGGACTAGATGACCACAAGGTCCCTTCCGACTCTGTTATTCTGTTCTGTTCTGTAAACCAGCTGCTGGCCTGACCAAGCAATAAAGCCGTCTCAAATTCTGACAGCACGATTCCCAAGTGAATTGCAGCTCTCTCGTTGGCTTTGATGTAGGAAAAGCATCTCCGAAGCACGTTGAATCAAAAGCACTGGCTGGCCTAGGTTTTGCTACGGCTCTGTTTTAAAGTTTACAATCTTTGAGGCATCCGATGATTACTAAACTCCAAATATTATCGTTAAAAAGCACAAGGAGAGATGGTCACGGAGAGATCTTCTGCCCCCACTCATGTTCAATTATTTCCCTTTCCGGCTTGACCTTCTCTTTCCACCCCCCCATCAAGAGAAGCTCGCCAGTAAGAAAATTGAAATTTCTAAGGCCTCTCGTCCCTGCCTTCCTATTTTGAGCCACGCTGCCGCTTTTGATGCTGGCATCGGCCTCTTAGCCAATCTGTATTCATGAGGCTCGACTTAAAAGGCGCATCGCGGGAAGATAAGATGCTTCAAATCTTCCTTGCCTTGGAGGGGGGGCTATTAGTTCTCTGCAGCGGTTTCATGTTGAGCAAATCACAGTTTAGCCGAAGCATCCATTCAGGCTTCGGGGCAGGATAGCATTCTCTAACAAAGTCTTGATAATGAAAGTTAGGCGCATCAGACTGTCGCTTTGGTTTTCAAATCAGGGAGAATGCTAACTCAGCACGGAGGGAAGCGTTTGCACGTCGCATCTCCCCTTCCCCACTGGGAAGAGGGGACACAGTGTGTGAATGTATGGAACATGTTTCCTTTGCTATTAGTGTAGGGGGAAAGTCCCCATGGTGAATAGACCAGTAGTGGGATTCAAGTAATTTAACGATCGGTTCTCTGCCCTAGGGGTTGCTTCCAACAACCAGTTTGCCAAACTGCTCAGAAAGTTAACAACCGGTTCTCCCGAAGTGGTGCGAACCGGCTGAATCCCATCACTGCCCTTGGCACTCCAGGCAATGGTAGGATTCAGCCAGTGGTGGGATTCAAGTAATTTAACAACTGGTTCTCTGCCCTAATGATTTCTTCCAACAACCAGTTTGCCAAACTGCTCAGAAAGTTAACAACCGGTTCTCCCGAAGTGGTGCGAACCGGCTGAATCCCACCACTGGAATAGACCGTATAATGGTCAAGTTGCTTCCATTCGATCTGAAGTGTTCCAGCCTTGGTGACGTTAAGACTTGTGGACTTCAATTCCCAGAATTCCCCAGCCAGCATGAATTCTCTTTCAGCCCCCGAGTTAGAAAATGCGCAGGTAAAAATTTTACATGTCCTTATGTGGAGTTCTTGGTGCTCTCTGAGTTGGGTTGTTTGCTTGTAGATGTTTCATTACCAAACTACCGTATTTTTCAAAGTATAAGACGCACCTTAGTTTTTGGGGAGGAAAATAAGAAAAAAGCTGATTGGTGGGTGGATCGGCCCCCCGGAATACCCCCAATCAGCTGTTTCCAGAGGTGAATTTTAGCAACAGGTTCGTTGGTTGTGAGCTCTGTGCCTTGCTTTTTTTTCTGCCTCTGAAAGCCTCAGAAACAGAGCTTCAGAAAAAAAGGCTTTTTTTCTGAAGCTCTGTTTGGAGGCTTTTTTTCTGACGCTTCTTTCAGAGGCTTTTTTTCTGAAGCATCTTTCAGAGGCTTTTTTTCTGAAGCTCTTTTTGGAGGCTTTTTTTCTGAAGGACTACCTGTAGTCTGTTCAGTCTCCTTTCTTTGGTATTGGTACGTAGATTAACCTCTTCCGATCTGTTGGTTATTGTGTCATTCTCCAGATTTGTTAACATAGTTTGGTTAGAACCTTTACTGATTCTTCTTTCGTTGCTTGCCATATTATTTTAGATAAAAGCCTTTTGGAGGCTTTTTTTCTGAAGCTTCTTTCAGAGGCTTCTTTCAGCCTCTAAAATCTCCGTTTGCAGGGCTGGGCAGGGCTACATTCAGAGTATAAGACGCACCCAGATTTTCACCTCTTTTTGGTGGGAGACATGCGCAGATGCCTCCCACCAGCCAGCTGGTCTTCGGGTCTCTGCTGTGCATGCGCAGGTGCCAAGGTGCATTCAGGGCAGAGGTGGGTTTCAGCAGGTTCTGACCAGTTCTGGAGAACCGGCAGCGGAAATTTTGAGTAGTTCAGAGAACCGGTAGTAAAAATTCTGACTTGCCCCGCCCCCATCTATTCTCTGCCTCCCAAGTCCCAGCTGATCGGGAGGAAATGGGGATTTTGCAGTAACCTTCCCCTGGATTGGGGAGAGAATGGAGATTTTACAGTATCCTTTCCCTGCCATGCCCACCAAGCCACACCCACCAAGCCATGCCAGCCCACCAAGTCATGCCATGCCATGCCATGCCATGCCACGCCCACCAAGCCACACCTACAGAACTGGTAGTAAAAAAATTTGAAACCCACCACTGATGCAGGGGTCCGTGTGTGCATGCACGGGAGGTGGGGCGCATTTTGGGGGTTTGGGTACGCACACGCTTTGGCCACTTGGTCCAGAAAAGGTCTGGAAAAGGTATAGCTTCATTGCTATAGCATATGCTGCCTTTAAATGCCAAGTATTTTCATTTGTAGAAGGAGTGTAACACGCATTGAATCCTTCGACTAAGTATATCGTTCAGGTGCCAAATAAAAGGAAGAGGCAACTGTCACCAAAGCAATTAGTTGTCAGATGAAAACAATTAAGGATTTATTTCAACTCAGGAACCCGCAAATGAGAAAGTCAATAACGGCTCGCTTCCTGTGTATCTCCTCTTGACGCTCTTATAAAAAGGAAGCCATTACCTTGGATATTACCTAAGCTTACCACTTACCTGATTTTATAGTTGTTGCCAGGCGAGCGAGGGTTATTGCTTTTTCATTGTTTTTATACAGGGTAAAAAAAGCAATGGAGCAAAATTCCGATTTCCCACTGTCTTCCCCATTGACTTGCTTATGAGAAACTGGCAGAGACGGTTGAAAATCACAGTCACATGACTGTGGCATACCGTAGAAGTGCCGCAAAGCAGGGCAGCGGGTCTGCGGTGGTCTGGTCAGAAGATCCTTGAAATTTCAATCCTAATGGAATAATGGATCCTGGATTTTGGATGTGTTCTTTAAATTAGTATTTTGGTTACATAATTGTTCCCCTACGATGCACCATTTCACCCAGTTGAAGGTTACAAACCGACAGAAGAGTTTTAGTAGCATGTAACATTCAATGGGCAAGTTTCTATAGCCAGTTTTGTTAACCAGTCTAATCAAATTGCAAGAGCCTAGCCCAGGGGTTAGCAACCTGCGGCTCTGGAGCCGCATGTGGCTCTTTCATCCCTCTGCTGTGGCTCCCTGTAGCTGGTTGGCTCCACAATTGATAGGGCTTTCGGTTAGGACAGGTAGAGGAAAAAGGATGCTGTGCTAGGAGGAAACTCTATGGTGGGGGAATCAGACTTCCAGTCAGCTCCAGAATTGAATGGGGGCTTCCGGTTAGGACCTTTGTGGCTCTTTGAGTGTTTAAGGTTGCCGACCCCTGCCCTAGCCATACAGACTGAGGCTTGCCAGTTGAGTTTCTTATGGAGTTTTTCCAAAATATTATCAGTAGAATCCAGGGTGGATTTGATTTAAATCGAGTCGATTTAAGTCATGATTTAAATCATGATTTAAATCACTAGTAAAAAGACTTGATTTAAATCAACTCGATTTAAATCATAATTTTTAAAGAGCAACTGTCATCTCTGCTACTCCTTTGACCCGCTGTTGACTCACCGATAGTCCCAGTGTTGCAGAATATACAGCCTTGTGCTGCATAATTAAGCTCCATTTCATGCTGAATAAACTAAATTATTTATGTATCTTAAATAGAAAACTATCTTACGATAGATTTTTACCCCAAAAGTTTTTGATTTAAATAAATCCAATTTAAATCAAAAAAATCTGATTTAAATAAAAAAATCCGATTTTTTTGATTTTTTTTAAAAAAATCATTGATTTTTATCCACCCTGGTAGAATCTCTTTGGGTGCTCCAACCCAGCTCTATACAACTCACAGGACTGCAGTGGGGAAAAGTACCAAAAAATATTTTATATTGCAATTTCTGCTTCCCAAGAACACAGTTAAAACAAAAAGGACGAGCCAATTTGTTACGTGATGTAAGAATTTGTTCCTGTCTGTTGACTTGAGCTCTAGTTTGATCCATCTCATGAACTTCAAGTTGGAGAAGGGTCAACTTTTAGCAGAAAGCTTCACAGAGATCCTTGGTCTGACCACTATATAATAAACTCAATTATTTACAGCCAATTGAGCTACATTAGAAAACTATAACCTCCATGACATTTCTAAATCCATGGTTTATTCATTTGTACTTTATTCTTTCATTCTTTTTTTTCCATGTCTTTAAACTTTTTGAAGGGAGACTATTTTGTTATAGTTCTGAGCCGCTTCTGAGCTAGCAATGAATGTTGGGTATGTTTTAATGAAGGATTTTTAAACCATTTAACTTAAAAAAAAAAAAAGAAAGAAAACATAAAACATTCATTCCCTTTTTTTTCCATCTGGTCATCTGTCTATCCTTCTCCCATATAGACACATCCACAATAAATCTGGCCACAATGCCATGGACAGTTGGTATGACAATCCCGTGTCAGGTTATTCTCCCAATAACAGAATCATGACTAAAGAACGCAGGAAAAGTTTCCAGACTGGTAAGTCTTCTGGGTTGATCAGATTTGATTAGGTTGGTGGTCAAAGAAAACTTTGATCAAAGGGAAGTTGTGTTTGGAGATGGTTCCTCTGTTTCCAGGAATCTTGTCTGTTGAAATATACTCAGCACCACACTGTGAAAAGACAACAGCCTCTGGTGAATGAAAAAGGAGTCACACAAAAACCATTTTACAAAGAGAACAAGCCTTTTCTAGGCCAAAATAAAAGAAGGGATGAATTGATCACTGTAGGACAATTGTTTGCTTGTATGTTTGTATGAATATGCATTTTGTTACTCTAGATCCGTGATGGCGAACCTATGGCACGCATGCCCGAGGTGGCACACAGAGCCATATTTCCGGGCACGCGAGCTGTGTCTACACTCACCTGCAGCTGTACATGCGCACATGCCCCAGCTGGTGTTCAGGCCTCCAGTGCACATGTGTGCAATTCCAGAGAATTGCACACACAGCTCTCCTGTGCATGGGCGTGCGTGCAGCACACGCATTTGCAGATGGCATTCATGTGCTGTGCTTGCAATTGCACCGTCTGCACATGCGCGCAGCTTTCATGCGTGCATTTGCAGATGGCATTCACACGTATGCACTGTGCGTGTGAAAGCCATGTACTGTGCGTGCAATTGCACCATCTACACATACGCATGGCTTTCATGCATGCAATGCATGCGTGGGGGAGCTGCACAAAAGCTGCATGCATTTGCAGATGGTGCAATTGTGCACACAGTGCACCGGGGGGGGAGCCATGCAATAGCGAAGCTGGTATCTGTTTCACGCTCGGTGAGTAAAAGGTTCGCCACCACTGCTCTAGGTTTTGACTCCTTGCTTTTCAAAAGGAAATTTAGCTGCCTAGGAGTGAAAAATGTATGGCTTTCCAAATGAGGTCAGATTGCTAGTTTCCCATCATCCTTATAACCTGATATGAGATCAGCTAAATAGGAGCCAGCAGTGTGCAATGGCAGCCAAAAAAGCCAACGCAATCCTAAATTGCATTAACAGAGGGATACAATCAATATCAAGGGAGGTACTAATACCACTCTGTAAAGCCTTAGTAAGACCACACCTAGAGTACTGCATCCAGTTTTGGTCACCACACTATAAAAAAGATGTGGAGACTCTAGAAAGAGTGCAGAAAAGAGCAACCAGGATGATGAGGGGATTGGAGGCTAAAACATACAATGAACGGTTGCAGGAACTGGACATGGCTAGTCTAGTGAAGAGAAGGACCAGGGCAGACACGATAGCAGTCTTCCAATATTTGAGGGGCTGCCACAGAGAGGAGGAAGGGGGTCAAGCTATTTTCCAAGGCACCTTTGAAGGCCAGACAAGGAATAATGGATGGAAACTGACCAAGGAGAGAGTCAACCTAGAAATAAGGAGGAATTGTCTGACAGTGAGAACAATCAACCCATGGAACAGAAGTTGCCTTCAGAAGTTGTGGGAGCTTCATCCCTGGAAGCTTTCAAGAAGAGACTGGACTTCTATCTGTCAGAAATGGTGTAGGATCTCCTGCTTTGGCAGGGGGTTGGACTAGATGACCTATAAGGTCCCTCCCAACTCTGTTGATCTGATGCTAATCTGATATTGTCCATGCTGCCTGAAATTGGTCAGACCTGGAGTCCAAGTAAAACTAGAAATATTTTGATGTGAGAGCTGAAAAGACTATTACAGTTCCATGTTGCATCAACTGAGTGTATAAACCATCCTCTATTCTGTTTTGGCCGGGCCTCTTCTGGAGTCCAGTTCTGGATCCAATTATGGGAACCATCAAATGGAAACCTGACCAAATGAGGACAACAAAGATACTGAAGTGCCCCCAAACCTTCTAAAGCAGGGGTGTCCAACCTTGGCAACTTTAATGATTTAATTAATGCTTGTGGACTTCAACTCCCAGAATTCCTCCTGCCAGCATGAGTGACCCCATGGCTGGCTGGGGGATTCTGGGAGTTGAAGGCCACAAGTTGTCAGGAAGCCATCTTTTACGTTGGGCCTTCAGGCCTGCCACAATTTCTACTGTGGGAAAATTGGAGGAGGGATTGTATGGAGTATGGGAGATATGTAGTCATAATAACATTCCTTTCTCAGAGAGTCAAGGACATCTTGCCCTGGCACCTGAAGTCGGGTGACTGGGAGGCATCTCCAGTTGGGGCGGTGCTTCGATTGGACAGTGTGATGGACATGTGGGTACTGGGGCAGGGACTTGAATTTTCACTTGGGTGGGGAAAACCTGGAAGCTTTCAGATTCAGGTTTTCCCAGATGTGCCAATATGACATCACTAATAAAATGGAACTTTGAGGAACTTCAAGCCTCGGAGTTTTCTTTCATTCAGGGTGTTACTTGGGACCCTGACACAAGTCTTAAAGTTGCCAAAGTTAGATAACCCTAATCAATCTAAGGAATGGTTGAAAGAGCTGATTGTGTATGATCTGGAAGAAGAAAAAACAAGGAAGCATCTTCATTACTTCCGGATAAAACTTTTAGCTGGGCCATCTAAAAGGGCAGGAGAAAAAGAGTACAGGTTTTTGAGTTTTGCAGAACATTTACTCAGGGAAGATGTCATGTCACATGGAAATGAGGTGAAAACAAACTAGATATGGCATCCTCCCTTCACCATTTATCTTAAGGAGGAGGTGCAGACTGAATACATTAGTTAGAGAGAATGATAATCCATGTCAAGTGACAGGAAGCCTTTTGGGTCAAAAAAAAATGGTACCTTGTTTTTGTAAAGTGAAGGACCACCTTGGGGACAATCGAGAAGTGAATGGACATGCAAGTAAATGGGGCCAACATTCAAATACTGTGTATTTTCAACAATGAAGCTCTTTATTTATGGAGAATGTTGCATTACAGAATTTCCTTTATTTCTAAAGGGTGGGAGATAGCATAATCATTTCAGTGGGCCAATTTGATGAAGATTTAGGTCCTCAGTTTCCAGAAAAGTCCACAAAGAGGTATTAATTAATTATGTCCAAAATGATATAGGGTTTCCTGCTTGAGTAGGGGGTTGGATAGAGACCTCCAATGTCCCTTCCAATCCTGTTATTCTATGCCCTATGTTCTAATTACCACAAAAACTTCCTTTTCTGCCCTCCCCTCCTTTTGACCTTTTCTATTCCATTTTTATTTTTAGCTTAGCCCACTCATACAAGCAGGGTGGATTTCATCCTTCTTAGTTACGTTTCTTTTTCTGTAGCCTCGTCAGACACCAAGGAGGAATGCTTGGAAGCACAAATCAACAGGTTAGCAGAGTTGATCGGAAGGCTGGAAAACAAGGTGAGTATTCCTTCTTTAAAAAAAAACAAAAAAAAACCATTTTCTTGGCAAAGAGAATGGATAATTTAGGAAGGTGTCTGTCAACTTGCAAAGCATCCCTGGCCTGCTCTCGAGTTTCCATAGGCCGGGGGGGGGGGGGGAATGGGAAACCGGCGAAATGGCACAGCAGCCAAAGACAGATGCACATTCCATGCTTATTTCTTTCAAGGCTGTATCCCAGGGTTACCTACAGCAGCCGAGGGGAGTGACCTCTACAACCCACAAGATTGCTCCGTTGGTGAATGTGATTGATGACACATCCTGGGGGGAGGGGGGAAGCAGAGTCATAATTGGAGCGTAAATTACGTAGGGCCAGAGCTGGCTTCACTTGGGAACGTGCCGACATAAAGCTCCTAATAAATAACTGGATTTCTTTTGAAGCGGGGGGGTCGGGCACGCATGCGTAGGAGCAGGGCGCATAGAATTATGGATGTGGGCACACACGCGTGCGACCCCCCCCCCCCCGCCCCCTCCTCCTGGCACGCGATGGCAAAAAGGTTAGCCATCGCTGCACTACTATATGAAATGAGAGCAAGCCCCACTCCCTTCCAGCATTGATAATGTTACCTAGTTCGGTAATAAAACATCTCCAAGAAAACCACCAAGCTCAGAGAACAGCAAAGACCCCACAGTTCAGTCCTGAGCTACAAATATTCCCTTCTATCGGTACTGATGACGTTACCTAGTTTGATAATGAAACGTCCTCGAGAAAACAATTGAGCTCAAGAGAGCATCAAGAACTCCACAGTTCAACCCTGAGCATTTACATATTATGCCTTCCTTGGAGTGGACATTCTCTAGGCCTGTGATGACGAACCAATGGCACAGGTACCAGGGGAGGCACGCAGCACCCTCTCTGATGGCACACGAGCCATCACTCCAGGTCAGCTCTGCTGTGGAGGCACATGTGACTCCCACCGATCAGCTGGTCATTCAGGGGGGTGCGTGCGGGGGGAGCTGTGTGTGTATGCACGGGGGGCAAAGTGCATGCACGGGGTCTGCGCATGCATGCGCAGGGGCAGGACACTGCAGGGGGCAGCGTGCACGTTTGCGGGGGTGGGGCACATGCACAGGTGCCATGCACACATTGCATTTTGGGGGTTTGGGCACTCGGTCCGGAAAAGGTTAGCCATCCCTGCTCTAGGCCATTGGGTGAAAAGGAAGGATGGGGTACCTGAGTTTTGGGGGAGGGGGTTATTTATTTATTTATTTACTTGTTCAACTTGTATGCCGCCTTCCTCCGAAGACTCTGTTCTGTCCCCGTCTCACACATGCACACAAACAGTCAGCCAGGGGTTAAATAAAACTCGCAGACAACAAATTCCTTCGATAAGAGGATTGGCAGCAACCCAGTAGCTGCTTGCCAAGAACTTTACTTATAGAGGGAGGGGTTGTTCCTCCGTCAGATAAACCCAAACAATATACACACAGTCAAAGAATTGTCAAGTCCAGTCCGTATTAAATCCAAGGCAGATAACGTTGTTTCAAAGATACAATGTGACTCGCTAGTAGTTTAGTTTTGTCCGTCACAGAATCTGAATGGCCACCTCACCCCCTTTTATCCCCTGTGGGGTGTGGTCCAGTGACTCAGCTTAATCCCTGGCACGCCTCCTTTTCTGCTGCGTGCGTTTGTCTCTCCGACACTGGCGTGGATCCAGCCAAGACTTATCTCCATCACTGTCCGACTGCGAGGAGATACCTGGCTCCTGGCCAATCTCTTCTCCTTCGGGAGACACCTGAGGCATTGCCAGAGAGGAGGGTCCTGGAGAGGGAGGCCTGGCCAACTCCTCTCCTTCATGTTCGGAGCCTTCTCCCTCTGATAAGTCGGCCTCGGGGGTCGGAGTCACAACAGACTCAAGGCTTGGCCATCCCTTATCTGTTACTCTCCTTCCAAACGATTTAGCTGAGCTCTCAGCCATCACTTTCTGTCAAGCTTCCATTCGTTTCCCTTTCTGAAAAGTTTAGAGTTAATGTAGGAGAAAATTATTCCAGCCCACCATTTTTAATGAAAGTGCATTCCACTGTTTAGCTCAGGGTTGAAAGAACAGTGGGGGGTGGGGGTGGGGGAGGAAAGTCCTTTCGCTGTTCTTGAATCTTCCAGCATTTACTTCAGATGGATGAATTCCAAGTTCGAATAATGGACGAGACAAAGTAAAATTTCGGCTCCATTATTCACGCCACGGATGTTCATTGTTTTCATCTCTTATCGCATCCTTCCCTGCCTGCCATCTTCCCAAGCTAAAAAAAAAAAAGGTTATAATGGATCCAAACAATGAGATTGTTCCGGAATAAATGCGGCTGAAGAATTATGTTTAAAAATGGTACATACGAAGCAGCAGGGACGCGGTGGCTCAGTGGCTAAGACGCTGAGCTGGTCGATCGAAAGGTCGGCAGTTCAGCGGTTCGAATCCCGAGCGCCGCGTAACGGGGTGAGCTCCCGTTCCTTGTCCCAGCTTCTGCCAACCTAGCAGTTCGAAAGCACGTATAAAAAAATGCAAGTAGAAAAATAGGGACCACCTTTGGTGGGAAGGGAACAGCGTTCCATGCACTTTTGGCATTGAGTCATGCTGGCCACATGACCACGGAGACGTCTTCGGACAGCGCTGGCTCTTCGGCTTTGAAACGGAGATGAGCACCGCCCACTAGAGTCGGGAACAACTAGCACATATGTGCGAGGGGATGTACCTTTTTAGGAAGCAGCAGTGATTTTTTCAGTTATTAGATTTAAATTGGAGTTTTTCAGAAGTGGTTTGCCTCTTTTAGAAACCAGTTTCCATGTCATAGAGAGGCATTCACATGTACCGGAACTTCTTGACTTACAACTATTCATTTAGTGACATTTGAAGTTACAATGGCACTGAAAAAAAGTGACTTCTCGCTCTTACAGCATCTCCATGGTCACTTGGCACCTGACATATATTTATAATGATTGCAGGAGAACTCTGCTGGCTAGGGGATTCTGGGAGTTGAAGTCCACAAGCAGTGGTGAAATTCAAATTTTTTTACTACGGGCGTGGCTTGGTGGGCGTGGTTTGGCTTGGTGGTCGTACCAGGGAAAGGATACTGTAAAATCTCCATTCCCACCCCACTCTAGGGGAAATATACTGCGAAATCCCCATTCCCACCCCACTCTGGGGCCAGCCAGAGGTGGAATTTGCCGTTTCTCCGAACTACTCAAAATTTCCACTACCGGTTCTCCAGAACTTGTCAGAACCTGCTGGATTTCACCCCTGTCCAGAAGTCTTAAAGCTGCCAAGGTTGGACATCCCAGATGTAGCTTGAGTGTTCTGATATCTCAGAGGTTCCCACAAAGAAGAGGGGGCTCAAGCTATTCTCCAAAGCATCTGAAGGCAGGACAATAAGCAATGGAACCACAGTTTTTTTTTTTGGGGAATAGTTACGGATTGTACTGTGACAGAGACTAAGTTGGTTTTAAACTTAATAACAGCAGCCAGGCTACTGGTGGCACAGTAATGGAAGAAAGAAGATCCACCTACTATTGAGGAATGGACACTAAAAGTCGCGCATTTGGCAGAGATGGCAAAAATCTCATCATATCTTAAAGATCACTCAAACGAAAAATATATATCGGAATGGAGAAGATGGATTGACTATATTCAAAACAAGTATCAGACTAAGAAGTTTCATGTAGCTTATGAATGAAATACTTTTAATCTTTAGTTTATGTTAAACTGTGTGTTTTGAGTTATAAGGCGTTGAAGACCTAGGGAGAATATGAAACCAACAAATTGTTAGCATATTTTAGTTTTATGTTTGTGAATGCTATACCCTGTGCTTGTTCTGGGAAGTCTAGGGAGGGGGGTGGGGGGGAAGGGGGAGGGGGAAAGGGTGAGTGGGTGGGCAAGGGGGGTGGGATGGGGTGAGGGTGGAGGGGTGGGAGGGGGGAGAAAATGTTTGTATCTTCTATAAAACTTTTCAATAAAAAAAATAATAAAAAAGAGAGAGAGAAAGAAGCAATGGAAGGAAACTAATCAAGGAGAGGAGCAACCTGGAATTAAGAAGAAATTTCCGGACAGTTACCAGGAGCCTTGGTAGTACAGTGGTCTAAAGCACCCTGTTATTAAGACCAGCTGCCTGCAATTACTGCAGGTTCGAATCTCGCCAGGCTCAAGGTCGAC